>NC_059200.1:14785922-14828422 GCF_020615455.1 Coregonus clupeaformis | reverse complement strand
AATAATAATAATAATAATAATACAAATGGCGTCTGAGGGGATGGCTGCCGTTTTATTGATTGATTTTGTGTGTTTTTTCACATTGTTTGTAACTTATTCTGTACATAATGTTGCTGCTACCGTGTCTTATGACCGAAAAGAGCTTCTGGATATCAGAACAGCGATTACTCACCTTGAACTGGGCAAATATTTTTTTTTGCTTTACCCACATGTACAAATTACCTCGACTAACCTGTACCCCCGCACCTTGACTCGGTACCGGTACCCCCTGTATATAGCCTCGTTATTGTTATTTTATTGTGTTACTTTTTATTTTATTTTTTACTTTATTTTATTTAGTAAATATTTTCTTAACTCTGTTTTCTTAAAACTGCATTGTTGGTTAAGGGCTTTATTCGGCACATGTGACGAATAAAGAGACCAGGAAAAGACCAAGAAAAGACGGAAATACAGGGGGCGGAGATCGGGGTGCCTTGTGAAAATTCGTCGGCGAGTGGGTAACCTGCCTCTACCCTCCGTTCTATTGGCCAACGTGCAATCACTGGAGAATAAACTGGATGATCTCCGTTCGAGACTATCCTACCAACGGGACATTAAAAACTGTAATATCTTATGTTTCACCGAGTCGTGGCTGAACGACGACATGGGTAATATACAGTTGGCTGGGTTTTCCGTGCATCGGCAGGACAGAGCAGCTACAAATGGTAAGACGACGGGTTGGGGGTGTATGTCTATTTGTCAATAACAGCTGGTGCGTGATGTCTAATACTAAGGTAGTCTCGAGGTATTGCTCGCCTGACGTAGAGTACCTCATGATAAGCTGTAGACCACACTATCTACCAAGAGTGTTTTCATCTATATTCTTCGTAGCCGTCTGTTTACCACCACTAACCGATGCTGGCACTAAGACCACACTCAACGAGCTGTATAAGGCCATAAGCAAATAAGAAAATGCTCATCCAGAAGCGGCGTTCCTAGTGGCCGGGGACTTTAATGTAGGCAAACTTAAACCCGTTTTACCTCATTTCTACCAGCATGTCACGTGCAACCAGAGGAAAAAAAACTCTAGACCACCTTTACTCCACACACAGAGACACGTACAAAGCTCTCCCTCGCCCTCCATTTGGAAAATCTGACCATAATTCTATCCTCCTGATTCCTACTTACAAGCAAAAACTAAAGCAGGAAGTACCAGTGACAAGCTCAATACGTAAGTGGTCAGATGATGCGGATGCTAAGCTGTAGGACTGTTATGCTAGCACAGACTGGAATATGTCCCGGGATTCATCCAATGGCATTGAGGAGGATACCACCTCAGTCACCGGCTTCATCAATAAGTGCATCGACGACTTCGTCCCCACAGTGACCGTATGTACATATCCCAACCAGAAGTCATGGATTACAGGCAACATCCGCACCGAGCTAAAGGCTAGAGCTGCCATGTTCAAGGAGCGGGACAATAATCTGGACGCTTATAAGAAATCCCGCTATGCCTTCAGACGAACCAACAAACAGGCAAAGCGTCAATACAGGACTAAGATTGAATCCTACTACACCGGCTCTGATGCTTGTCGGATGTGGCAGGGCTTGCAAACTTTTACGGGCCTCAAAGAGAAACCCAGCCGCGAGCTGCCCAATGACGCGAGGCTACCAGACGAGCTAAATGTATTTTATGCTCGCTTCGAGGCGAAGCATGCATGAGAGCACCAGCTGTTCCGGACGACCGTGTGATCATGCTCTCCGTAGCCAATGTTAGTAAGACCTTTAAACAGGTCAACATTCACAAAGCCGCAGGGCCAGACGGATTACCAGGACGTGTACTCAGAGCATGCACAGGCCAAATGGCAAGTGTCTTCACTGACATTTTCAACCTCTCCCTGACCGAGTCTGTAATACCTACATGTTTCAAGCAGACCACCACATTCCTTGTGCCCAAGAAAGCGAAAGTAACCTGCCTAAATGACTACCGCCCCGTAGCACTCACGTCTGTAGCCATGAAGTGCTTTGAAAGGCTGGTCATGGCTCACATCAACACCATCATCCCGGAAACCCTAGACCCACTCCAATTCGCATACCGACCCAACAGATGCACAGATGACGCAATCTCAATCACACTCCATAATGCCCTTTCCCACCCGGACAAAAGGAACACCTATATGAGAACACTGTTCATTGACTACAACTCAGCGTTCAACACCATAGTGCCCACAAAGCTCATCACTAAGCTAAGGACCCTGGGACTAAACACCTCCCTCTGCAACTGGATCCTGGACTTCCTGACAGGCCGCCCCAGGTGGTAAGGGTAGGCAACAACACGCCTGCCACGCTGATCCTCAACACGGGGGCCCCTCAGGGGTGCATGCTTAGTCCCTTCCTGTACTCCCTGTTCACCTACGACACCATCATTAAGTTTGCTGACGACACAACGGTGGTAGGCCTAATCACCGACAACGATGAGACAGCCTATAGGGAGGAGGTCAGAGACCTGGCAGTGTGGTGCCAGGACAACAACCTCTCCCTCAACGTGAGTAAAACAAAGGAGCTGATTGTAAACTACAGTAAAAGGAGGGCCGAACACTCCCCCATTCACATCGACGGGGCTGTAGTGGAGCGGGTTGAGAGTTTCAAGTACCTTGGTGTCCACATCACCAAACAAACTATCATGGTCCGAACACACCAAGACAGTCGTGAAGAGGGCACGACAACACCTTTTCCCCCTCAGGAGACTGAAAAGATTTGGCATGGGTCCCCAGTTCCTCAAAAGGTTCTACAGCTGCACCATCGAGAACATCCTGACTGGTTGCATCACCGCCTGGTATGGCAACTGCTCGGCATCCGACCGTAAGGCGCTACAGAGGGTAGTGCGTATGGCCCAGTACATCACTGGGGCCAAGCTTCCTGCCATCCAGGAATTATATACCAGGCGGTGTCAGAGAAAGGCCCAAACAATTGTCAAAGACTCCAGCCACCCTAGTCATAGACTGTTCTCTCTGCTACCGCACGGCAAGCGGTACCGGAGCTCCAAGTCTAGGTCCAAAAGGCTCCTTAACAGCTTCTACCCCCAAGCCATAAGACTGCTGAACAATTAATCAAATGGCCACCTGGACTATTTACATTGACCCCCCCCCCCCCTTTGTTTTTACACTGCTGCTACTCGCTGTCTATTATCTATGCATAGTCTCTTTACCCCTACCTACATATACAAATTACCTCGACTAACCTGTACCCCCGCACATTGACTCGGTACCGGTACCCCCTGTATATAGCCTCGTTATTGTTATTTTATTGTGTTACTTTTTATTTTATTTTTTACTTTAGTTTATTTAGTAAATATTTTCTTAACTCTATTTCTTGAACTGCATTGTTGGTTAAGAAATGTAAGTAAGCATTTCACTGTAAGGTCTACACCTGTTGTATTCGGCACATGTGACAAATAACATTTGCTTTGATTTGATCAACCCCCTGGACAGGATGTGTGAAGTTTCTCACATGCTATTCATCCACTGCATGATCCTGACAAACTCATCATTTACTCAGGAACAATTGTCCCAACTCTGGAAACCTGTTTCATATTACACCATCAGCTTTCAGTCTGCATCAAACCATCTTTCATATGAAACATCTTGGGCCTTTCTGTTGATCCTATAATACTGTATGACCTCTGTTGATCCTATAATACTGTATGACCTCTGTTGATCCTATAATACTGTATGACCTCTGTAGCTCTGTTGATCCTATAATACTGTATGACCTCTGTAACTCTGTTGATCCTATAATACTGTATGACCTCTGTTGATCCTATAATACTGTATGACCTCTGTTGATCCTATAATACTGTATGACCTCTGTTGATCCTATAATACTATATGACCTCTGTTGATCCTATAATACTGTATGACCTCTGTTGATCCTATAATATTGTATGACCTCTGTTGATCCTATAATACTGTATGACCTCTCTTGATCCTATAATACTGTATGACCTCTGTTGATCCTATAATACTGTATGACCTCTGTTGATCCTATAATACTGTATGACCTCTGTTGATCCTATAATACTGTATGACCTCTGTTGATCCTATAATACTGTATGACCTCTGTTGATCCTATAATATTGTATGACCTCTGTTGATCCTATAATACTGTATGACCTCTCTTGATCCTATAATACTGTATGACCTCTGTTGATCCTATAATACTGTATGACCTCTGTTGATCCTATAATACTGTATGACCTCTGTTGATCCTATAATACTGTATGACCTCTGTTGATCCTATAATATTGTATGACCTCTGTAGCTCTGTAAAACTACATTCACCATTAATCAACTCGTTCCCTATCCATGTACTACAAGATCCAGAAGGGATGTAGCAGTTGCCCACAACACTGGAAACAATCATTGTTTCAGTGCAGTGCAGTACAGTACAGTGCAGTGCAATACAGTGCAGTGCAATACAGTGCAGTGCAATACAGTGCAGTGCAGTGCAATACAGTGCAGTGCAGTACAGTGCAGTGCAGTACAGTGTAGTACAGTGCAATACAGTGCAGTGTAATACAGTGCAGTGCAATACAGTGCAGTGCAATACAGTGCAGTGCAGTACAGTGCAGTATAGTGCAATACAGTGCAGTGCAATACAGTGCAGTGCAGTACAGTGCAGTATAGTGCAATACAGTGCAGTGCAATACAGTGCAGTGCAATACAGTGCAGTGCAATACAGTGCAGTGCAGTATAGTGCAATACAGTGCAGTGCAATACAGTGCAGTGCAGTGCAATACAGTGCAGTGCAGTACAGTGCAGTATAGTGCAATACAGTGCAGTGCAATACAGTGCAGTGCAGTGCAATACAGTGCAGTGCAGTACAGTGCAGTGCAGTACAGTGCAATACAGTGCAGTGCAATACAGTGCAGTGCAGTACAGTGCAGTGCAATACAGTGCAGTATAGTGCAATACAGTTTAGTACCAAGAAGACTTCACTTCTTAACTCTTGTGATTTTTTTTCTATCTTCAAATTTGCTGACATGTTCTCAGTGAAGCAGGAACATTCAAGCTAAAATGTTTAATGACATGTCATTTCCCCAGCAGCTAATGCCGTAAAGCATTGGTTCCACACAAGCAGCCAGCTGATTGTGTTCTTGCGTGTGTATCTGAGTGTGTCAATGTTCAGGGTGCCACAGCACAAGGAAACCTCGCCCAGCTATTGTTGTTGAAGTTAGAATAGCCCCAAGGACTCCTTGATACTGTTTCGGGAATTACTCAGTATGCATCCCAACATGGTGGACTTCCCCACTATAAAGGGTAATAAGGGTCCCATTCGGGACGAACCCTCAGTGCAGATGATTACGGGCGTTTCTGTTGTTGTGTTCGAGCAGAGTGAAGCGTAGGGTAATGGAGGGATGCTGTCATGGCTGCCTTCCAACTAGAGTTAAAGTACTGTGTGTGTGTGTGTGTGTGTGTGTGTGTGTGTGGCGCTAACTGTCATGGCCGACAGCCTGGATACAGACTAATAGTATTACGCAACACCAGGGTCTCTCCGCAGACAGACAGAAGGAAGCTGGATGTGATCACGTGTCATGGATTTGTACCTCTTTTTTTATTTTGCTACAATAGTTTATTTTCGACCCTACAACCCTACATTCCACACTATCGTCTCAATGTCCACTACTTTTTATGTTTAAACTGGTTGGGGATAGTCACAAGGTCATGCACTACACGTCTCAGACGTAAATACACGCTATTTGAAGAACATGTAACCTGACAGGGAATTCATCATGTCAACATGGTTGGATGTTCACTGAGCATAAACATGACATTGTGTCATGAGCACTCTCTCTCCCTGGTAGCAACATTAATTGCATTCAATTATCTTCCACTCTGCTCACCTCCCTCTCTCTACTCAGCCTAACTAGCTCCACCTGCCCTGCTCTGCTCTTGTTACCTGGCCAGCTGCACTGCATTTCCCACTCACCATCCTCACCTTGCCTCACTCTGTTCTAATTACTCTGCCAGCTGAACTGCATTTCCCCACTACCTCTCCCAGTATATCAAGCCCTGGTTTTCAGCCAAGCCCTGTCAGATCGTCTTCAAACCCGGACCAGTAACCTGCCTGTCTGCGCTCTGACTCCTGTTTGTGATACCGATCCTTTCTTGACTGCCTCCCTTGTTCTACTGCCCCGTCTATCCCAACCTGCCTTCTGGACCTCGACTACTCTCCGATCTTCAGCCCCTCCGGTCTCCGACCACCAGATGAGCGTGCCCAGACGTTTCACCACCCTCAGCCCGATACGCCGCTCCATCACTGGGGAACACACACACTAAGCACTTGGACTGGACACCCCCGGACATTTGGTGACCCCCGGAGCACAGGTACCCACAGGAGGACCCTGAAAGACCCCTGACACCCCTGGGACTCCTCTTCCCGCCTGTAACCTTGAATAAAGAACTCTGAATTTGAACTTGCGCTCTTGGGTCCTCTTCTGTTCGTGACAGAACGATCTGACCATCATGGACCCAGCGCACTCCCTGACCACGATGGAGGAAGAGCCAGAGAGGACTGCCCTACAGCGACTGGAACGCTCTGAGGGAGACATAAATCGGATGGCTGGCGACATCGCTTCCCTTCTCCAGCTATTCAACCAGCAGCAACAACAGTTCCAACTGCAGCAACAACAGCTAGCCCAAGCCCTGCAACTACTCTCAAGCCCGGCTACTCCACCTGCACCCCCCTGGTCCTTTTGTTCCTGTACCACCGATACTCCTTCATCCCTCCGCTGGAGGTCCCAATGCTGCAGGCCCGGCAGTGCTGCCACCAGGTCCCCACGCTCCTGAACCAAGGATTGGGAACCCGGAACGTTTTGATGGCAACCAGAAGCAAGTAAGACCATTCTTGAGCAGCTGCCGAATCCAGTTTGCACTACAGCCCAGGACTTTCTCAACAGAGGGAGCCAAGGTGGGGTATGTCATCACACATCTCACCGGTCGAGCTCGGTTGTGGGGAACGGCGGAATTCGACCGGCAAACCCCAGCCTGTGCCTCCTTCAGTGCCTTTGAGGAGGAGATGTTAAAGGTCTTTGACCTAGGCTCGCCAACAGCCGAAGCGTCACAAGCTCTGCTCACCATCCGTCAGGGCAATCGGACAGTGGCAGACTTCTCCATTGACTTTCGTACCCTGGCCAGTCAAAGCTCGTTTAACCCAGAGGCACTGGTGCAAGCCTTCCTCCATAGCCTGGCGGACTATATCAAGGACGAGCTTGTTTCCCATGACCCGCCCTCAACGCTTGATGCCGCCATTGACCTTGCCGTTCGCATTGACCGCCGTATACAGACCCGGGAGGAGGGAGAAGGGCCGTCTCAGTCAACCTGCCATCCGTACTCGGGTCGATACCGCTTCTGTCCAGCCCCTGCCTGTCAAGTCCCATAGCCAACTCAATCAGCCTGAGCCCATGGAGATTGGCCGTGCCTCTCTGACTCCCGAGGAGCGTCGGCGCCGTCTAAGCTCCAACCTTTGCCTCTACTGTGGTGGCGAGAATCACCGTGTCGCTACTTGTCCGGCAAAAGCCGCAGCTCACCAGGTGTAGGGAGATCCGGGTGAGCTCAACAAGCCTTCAGTCTCCCTCCATCCGAAAGACCCTGCTTCATCTCCGCCTTCAGCTTTCTGACAAGACTCATACATTGGCCGCCCTTGTGGATTCCGGAGCCGAAGCAAACATCATGGACCCTGAGCTTGCACAGCAACTGGGCGTGAACCATCATCAACTGACACAACCCATTCCTGCACGAGCCCTGGATGGGCATCATCTTGGCACTGTCACTCATATCTCCGCCCCCTGTGACAATCCTGCTGTCAGGAAACCACCAGGAGTCCATCCAGTTTCACCTCCTACACTCACCTGGCCAACCACTCATTCTTGGATACCCGTGGCTCCGTCAGCACAACCCCACATCGACTGGGAGACAGGAACAGTCCGTGAGTGGGGAAGGAGTTGTCACCAGACCTGTTTAAGGGGGGCCACCCTGCCCGTTCACCGGGGAAGGATCTAGCGCTACCTCCGACATATCCAATGTTCCGGCCTGTTACCACAGCCTGAAAGAGGTGTTCAACAAATCCAAGGCGACATCTCTACCCCCACACAGACCCTATGACTGCGCGATTGATCTCCTGCCTGGCACAGCACCTCCCAAGGGTCGTCTGTATTCACTGTCAGCCCCGGAAAGAAAGGCCATGGAGGACTACATTAATGACTCTCTTGCCTCCGGGGATAATTAGACCGTCGTCTTCCCCGCAGGAGCGGGATTCTTCTTTGTCGGCAAGAAGGACGGTTCTCTTCGTCCATGCATAGATTACCGGGGTCTGAACGACATCACGGTTAAGAATCGCTACCCACTGCCCTTACTTTCGTCTGCCTTCGAACTGCTGCAGGGAGCCACTGTATTCACTAAGCTGGACCTTCGCAATGCCTACCATCTGGTGCGGATGAGGGAGGGAGACGAATGGAAGACAGCGTTCAACACACCAACCGGCCACTATGAATATCTCGTCATGCCCTTCGGCCTCACCAATGCCCCAGCAGTTTTTCAAGCCCTAGTGAATGATATCCTCAGGGACATGCTAAATACGTTCGTATTTGTGTACCTTGACGATATTTTAATATTCTCAAAGACTCTGTCAGAACACACGCACTTCACGTCCGGTTGGTCCTGCGCCGCCTGCTGGAGAACTCTCTTTTCGTGAAGGCAGAGAAGTGCGAGTTCCATGCCAAGACCGTTTCATTCCTGGGGTATGTGGTGACCGAGGGCAGCATTCAGATGGATCTCACGAAGGTGTCGGCTGTCACTTCCTGGCCAGTTCCTGAGTCTCGGAAGAAGTTGCAACAGTTCCTGGGCTTTGCCAACTTTTATAGGAGATTCATCAGAAACTATAGCACAGTGGCTGCACCCCTCACGGCGCTAACCAGCACTAAACAACCGTACCAATGGACATCAGCTGCTGATAAGGCCTTCAATATCCTCAAGACATGTTTCACTTCTGCTCCCATCCTCCAGATGCCAGATGCAGCAAGGCAGTTTGTGGTGGAGGTAGATGCTTCGGACGTGGGAGTGGGTGCAGTGCTTTCTCAAAGAGCAGCTGAGGATGGCAAGATGCACCCTGTGCCTTCTACTCCCGTCGGCTAACCCCTGCCGAATGCAACTACGACATTGGGAACCGCGAGCTGTTGGCTGTCAAGCTCGCCCTTGAAGAATGGCGGCACTGGTTAGAGGGGTCAAAGGAACCATTCGTAGTGTGGACAGACCACAAGAACCTGGAGTATATCCAAACAGCCAGGAGGCTGAACTCCCGTCAACAGCGGTGGTCTCTGTTCTTTACGCGCTTCAATTTCACGCTCTCCTACCGCCCGGGATCTCGCAACATCAAACCTGATGCTCTTTCCCGGATGTTTCAGAAGGACGAGACCACCGCCATGACAGCTCCCATTCTTCCCAGCCACTTGGTCGTAGCGGCCCTCACCTGGGAGATCGAGAAGCAGGTCATGGAGGCTCTTCGGGACCAGCCAGGTCCAAGCACCAGCGCCCCCAACCGTCTGTTTGTTCCAGCAAATCTCAGGTCACCTGTGATTCAGTGGGGGCACGAATCCCGTCTGGCCTGTCATCCCGGCATCACTCGCACCCTTCATCTGGTCCGCCAGCGGTTCTGGTGGCGGGGATGAGACGGGATGTCCGAGAATTCATCCGAGCTTGTCCCACTTGTAACCGAAACAAGACTCCCAACCAGCCTCCTGCTGGGTTGCTGCAACCCCTACTCATACCCAAGAGGCCCCTGGTCCCACGTTTCACTGGACTTTGTTACGGGCCTTCCGCCCTCTGACGGACACACAGTCATCCTTACCATTGTTGACCGCTTTAGTAAGATGACCCACTTCGTGCCCCCTTCCCAAACTACCCTCTGCTAAAGAGACCTCCCAGGTGGTCCTGGAACATGTGTTTCGTATCCATGGCCTACCCCAGGATATAGTGTCAGACCGGGGCCCGCAATTCTCAGCAACCTTTTGGAAGGAGTTCTGTCATCTCCTTGGGGCCACCGCCAGCCTATCGTCTGGATTCCACCCGCAGTCAAACGGCCAGACTGAACGCATGAACCAGGAGCTGGAGAAGGCACTGAGGTGTGTGGCTTCCCAAAATCCCCGGGCCTGGGCTCAACACCTGCTCTGGGTGGAATATGCCCATAATTCACTCACCAGTTCCTCCACCGGGCTCTCCCCCTTTCAGTGTGTCTACGGGTATCAACCTCCACTGTTTGCCAGCCAGGAGGCGGATGCCACCTGTCCGTCTGCTCTTGCGTATGCCCGCCGCTGCCGCCGCACTCTGGGCCCAGGCTCGCACTGTGCTCCTGAAGTCTGGAACCAGCTACGCCCGTCGGTGCCAACCGACGGAGGACCCCAGCACCTACTTACCGGGTTGGTCAGAAGGTCTGGCTGTCTGCCCGGGATCTGCCGCTGCGGGTTTGTATCACGAAAGCTGGCCCCTCGCTTCATTGGTCCTTTTCCTGTGCAGAAAGTCATCAGTCCAACGGCGGTCCGACTTCAGTTGCCCGCTTCCATGCGGGTCCACCCCCACCTTCCACGTCTCCAAGGTCAAGCCGGTCCATGAAAGTCCCCTGGTCCCTGCAGCTCCGGCGCCACCTCCTCCGCGCCTCGTAGATGGCGGTCCTGTCTTCACCGTCCGGCGGCTGCTCCGCTCTAGGCGAAGGGGTAGGGGTCTCCAGTACCTCGTTGATTGGGAGGGATATGGTCCAGAGGAGAGGACCTGGATCCCGGCCAGGAGGATAGTGGACCGGACCCTTATCACTGACTTCCACCGACTACATCCTGATCAGCCTGCAATCCGTAGGGGCCGTCCAAGAGGGGTTCCTAGCCGTCCGGCCCGCCCTGCTCCTGTCTCAGTGCCTGTCCTGTCTCCCGACCGTGACCCTCCAGCTCCTTCTGAGGATGAGGAGATTCACTCGGACCGCTCGGAGGAGTTCTGACCCGCCGCCTGCTCCCCTCCACCCTCCCGGCATGATGTTGTTCTTGGGACTTCTGGGGCCGTCCCTTGGAGGGGGGGTCCTGTCATGAGCACTCTCTCTCCCTGGTAGCAACATTAATTGCATTCAATTATCTTCCACTCTGCTCACCTCCCTCTCTCTACTCAGCCTAACTAGCTCCACCTGCCCTGCTCTGCTCTTGTTACCTGGCCAGCTGCACTGCATTTCCCACTCACCATCCTCACCTTGCCTCACTCTGTTCTAATTACTCTGCCAGCTGAACTGCATTTCCCCACTACCTCTCCCAGTATATCAAGCCCTGGTTTTCAGCCAAGCCCTGTCAGATCGTCTTCAAACCCGGACCAGTAACCTGCCTGTCTGCGCTCTGACTCCTGTTTGTGATACCGATCCTTTCTTGACTGCCTCCTTGTTCTACTGCCCCGTCTATCCCAACCTGCCTTCTGGACCTCGACTACTCTCCGATCTTCAGCCCCTCCGGTCTCCGACCACCAGATGAGCGTGCCCAGACGTTTCACCACCCTCAGCCCGATACGCCGCTCCATCACTGGGGAACACACACACTAAGCACTTGGACTGGACACCCCCGGACATTTGGTGACCCCCGGAGCACAGGTACCCACAGGAGGACCCTGAAAGACCCCTGACACCCCTGGGACTCCTCTTCCCGCCTGTAACCTTGAATAAAGAACTCTGAATTTGAACTTGCGCTCTTGGGTCCTCTTCTGTTCGTGACACATTGTGTCCTTTCTCACTTGTGTTTCATATGACCAGAAATCTATTCTCAGACCTCTGCTGTGTTTGTTTCATTTCTGTTCAAGGAAAAGCTCATGTTTTCCGTCCACAGGCGGTCTCCATATCTCTCTCTGCAGAGTCTGACCCCCTACTATTATTCTACAATGTAGAAAATAGTAAAAATAAAGAAAAACCCTTGAATGAGTAGGTGTGTCCAAACTTTTGACTGGTACTGTAAGTGTGTGTGTAAGGTACCCCTGCTAATTCAGTTATTTCCATGCTAACAGACAAACCATGAATCTACAGCCATCAACATACTGTTGTCCTGCACATCTAATGTGCTTCCTTGTGTCTGTTTTCCGCTGGCTGAACAGTCCTTTCTTTAAAAACTAAATGCAAGAGATTTACGATCACGGTTTTTACACTGGTGCCGAGACCAGTCTTCTGGTCTTAGCTGGACATCTGTTAAACTGGTGGTGAGACCAGTCTTCTGGTCTTAGCTGGACATCTGTTACACTGGTGGCGAGACCAGTCTTCTGTTGAATAGGATGGCACTGACTAGAATACAGTATAAAAATATGAAATGAGTAAAACACTGTGTAAACATTATTAAAGTGACCAGGTGTTCCATTATTGAAGTGACCAGTGATTCCATGTCTAGGTACATAGGGCAGCAGCCTCTAAGGTGCAGGGTTGATTAACCAGGTTGTAGCCGGCTAGTGACAGTGACTAAGTTCAGGGCAGGGTACTGGGTGGAGGCCGGCTAGTGACGGCTATTTAAAAGTCGGATGGCCTTGAGATAGAAGCTGCTTTTCAGTCTCTCGGTCCCAGCTTTGATGCCCCTGTTCTGACCTCGCCTTCTGGATGATAGCGGGGTGAACAGGCCGTGGCTCGGGGGGTTGATGTCCTTGATGATATTTTTGGCCTTCCTGTGACATTGGGTGCTGTAGGTGTCCTGGAGGGCAGGCAGTGTGCCTCCAGTGATGCGTTGGGCAGACCGCACCACCCTCTGGAGAGCACTGCGGTTGCGGGCGGTGCAGTTGCCGTACCAGGTGGTGATACAGCCTGACAGGATGCTCTCAATGGTGCATCTGTAAAAGTTTGTGAGGGTCTTAGGGGTCAAGCCAAATTTCTTCAGCCTCCTGAGGTTGAAGAGGCGCTGTTGTGCCTTCTTCAACACACTGTCTGTGTGGGTGGACCATTTCAGATTGTCATTGACGTGTATGCCGAGGAACTTGAAGCTTTTCACCTTTTCCTCTGCGGCCCAGTCGATGTGGATAGGGGCGTGCTTCTTCAAATCAAAATCAAATCAAATCAAACTTTATTTGTCACATGCGCCGAATACAACAGGTGTAGACCTTACAGTGAAATGGTTACTTACAAGCCCTTAACCAACAATGCAGTTCAAGAAAGAGTTAAGAAAACGTTTACTAAATAAACTAAAGTAAAAATAAATGAAAAGTAACACAATAAAATAACAATAACGAGGCTATATACAGGGGGTACCGGTACCGAGTCAATGTGCGGGGGTACAGGTTAGTCGAGGTCATTTGTACATGTAGGTAGGGGTAAAGAAACTATACATAGATAATAGACAGCGGGTAGCAGCAGTGTAAAAACAAATGGAGGGGGGAGGGGGTGTCAATGTAAATAGTCTGGGTGGCAATTTGATTAATTGTTCAGCAGTCTTATGGCTTGGGAAAGAAGCTGTTAAGGAGCCTTTTGGACCTAGACTTGGCGCTCCGGTACCGCTTGCCGTGCGGTAGCAGAGAGAACAGTCTATGACTTGGGTGGCTGGAGTCTTTGACAATTTTTTGGGCTTTCCTCTGACACCGCCTGGTATAGAGGTCCTGGATGGCAGGAAGCTTGGCCCCAGTGATGTACTCGGCCATACGCACTACCCTCTGTAGTGCCTTACGGTCGGATGCCGAGCAGTTGCCATGCCATTTCCTGAGGGGGAAAATGTGTTGTCGTGCCCTCTTCACGACTATCTTGGTGTGTTTGAAACTCTCGACCCGCTCCACTACAGCCCTGTCGATGTGAATGGGGGTGTGTTCGGCCCTCCTTTTCCTGTAGTCCACGATCAGCTCCTTTGTCTTGATCACGTTGAGGTAGAGGTTGTTGTCCTGGCACCGCACTGCCAGGTCTCTGACCTCCTCCCTATAGGGTGTCTCATCATTGTCGGTGATTAGGCCTACCACTGTTGTGTCGTCAGCAAACTTAATGATGATGTCGTAGGTGAACAGGGAGTACAGGAAGGGACTAAGCATGCACCCCTGAGGGACCCCCGTGTTGAGGATCAGCGTGGCACATGTGTTGTTGCTTACCCTTACCACCTGGGTCGGCCCGTCAGGAAGTCCAGGATCCAGTTGCAGAGGGAGGTGTTTAGTCCCAGGGTCCTTAGCTTAGTGATGAGCTTTGTGGGCACAATGGTGTTGAACGCTGAGCTGTAGTCAATGAACAGCATTCTCACATTGGTGTTCCTTTTGTCCAGGTGGGAAAGGGCAGTGTGGAGTGCGTTTGAGATTGCGTCATCTGTGGATCTGTTGGGGCGGTATGCAAATTGGAGTGGGTCTAGGGTTTCCGGGATGATGGTGTTGATGTGAGCCATGATCAGCCTTTCATCGCACTTCATGGCTACCGACGTGAGTGGTACGGGGCGGTAGTCATTTTGGCAGGTTACCTTCGCTTTCTTGGGCACAGGGACTATGGTGGTCTGCTTGAAACATGTAGGTATTACAGACTCGGTCAGGGAGATATTGAAAATGTCAGTGAAGACACTTGCAAGTTGGTCCCTGCATGCCCTGAGTAAACATCCTGGTAATCCGTCTGGCCTCGCGGCCTTATGAATGTTGACCTGTTCAAAGTTCTTACTCACATCGGCTATGGAAAGCGTGATCATACGGTCATCTGGAACAGCTGGTGCTCTCATGCATGCTTCAGTGTTGCTTGCCTCGAAGCGAGCATAAAAGGCATTTAGCCCGTCTGTTAGGCTCTCGTCACTGGGCGGCTCGCGGCTGGATTTCCCTTTGTAGTCTGTAATAGTTTGCAAGCCCTGCCACATCCGACAAGTGTCAGAGCCGGTGTAGTAGGATTCAATCTTAGTCCTGTATTGATGCTTTGCCTTTTTGATGGTTCATTTGAGGGCATAGCGGGATTTCTTATAAGCGTCACTGTGGGGACGACGTTGTCGATGCACTTATTGAATAAGCAGGGGACAGAGGTGGTACACTCCTCAATGCCATTGAATGAACCAGAAATCAGGAGGATAGAATTATGGTCAGATTTTCCAAATGGAGGGCGAGGGAGAGCTTTGTATGCGTCTCTGTGTGTGGAGTAAAGGTGGTCTATATTTTTTTTTACTCTGGTTGCACATGTGACATGCTGGTAGAAATGAGGTAAAACGGATTTAATTTTGCCTGCATTAATGTCCCTGGCCACTAAGAGCGCCACTTCTGGATGAGCATTATCTTGTTTGCTTATGGCCTTATACAGCTCGTTGAGTGCGGTCTTAGTGCCAGCGTCGGTTTGTGGTGGTAAATAGTGTGGTCTACAGCTTATCATGAGGTACTCTACGTCAGGCGGGCAATACCTTGAGACTACCTTAATATTAGACATCGCGTACCAGCTGTTATTGACAAATAGACACACACCCCCACCCCTCATCTTACCGGACGTAGCTGTTCTGTCCTGCCGATGCACGGAAAACCCAGCCAACTGTATATTACCCATGTCGTCGTTCAGCCACGACTCGGTGAAACATAAGATATTACAGTTTTTAATGTCCCGTTGGTAGGATAGTCTCGAACGGAGCTCATCCAGTTTATTCTCCAGTGATTGCACATTGGCCAATAGAATGGATGGTAGAGGCGGTTTACCCACTTGCCAACGAATTCTCACAAGGCACCCTGGTCTCCGCCCCCTGTATCTCCTTATTTTCTTCATGCGAATGACGGGGATTTGGGCCAACATTATATCCTTCGCGTCCGACTCATTAAATAAAACATCTTCGTCCAGTTCTAGGTGAGTAATCGCTGTTCTGATGTCCAGAAGCTCTTTTCAGTCATAAGAGACGGTAGCATCAACATTGTGTACAAAATAAGTTCCAAACAATGTGAAAAAACATACAAAACAGCACGATTGGTTAGGAGCCCGCAAAATGGCAGCCATCCCCTACGGCGCCATTCATATTGAGCAAACACTGAATGTTTTTTGTTATACACATCCATACTGTATTGGGGGTGACTTGGGGAAGGTTGGATAGAGGTTATAATCCATACTGTATTGGGGGTGACTTGGGGAAGGTTGGATAGAGGTTATAATCCATGCTGTATTAGGGGTGACTTGGGGAAGGTTGGATAGAGGTTATAATCCATACTGTATTGGGGGTGACTTGGGGAAGGTTGGATAGAGGTTATAATCCATGCTGTATTCGGGGTGACTTGGGGAAGGTTGGATAGAGGTTATAATCCATGCTGTATTGGGGGTGATTTGAGGAAGGTTGGATAGAGGTTGTAATCCATGCTGTATTGGGGGTGACTTGGGGAAGGTTGGATAGAGGTTATAATCCATGCTGTATTCGGGGTGACTTGGGGAAGGTTGGATAGAGGTTATAATCCATGCTGTATTGGGGGTGACTTGGGGAAGGTTGGATAGAGGTTGTAATCCATGCTGTATTGGGGGTGACTTGGGGAAGGTTGGATAGAGGTTATAATCCATGCTGTATTCGGGGTGACTTGGGGAAGGTTGGATAGAGGTTATAATCCATGCTGTATTGGGTGTGACTTGGGGAAGGTTGGATAGAGGTTGTAATCCATGCTGTATTGGGGGTGACTTGGGGAAGGTTGGATAGAGGTTGTAATCCATGCTGTATTGGGGGTGACTTGGGGAAGGTTGGATAGAGGTTATAATCCATGCTGTATTGGGGGTGACTTGGGGAAGGTTGGATAGAGGTTATAATCCATGCTGTATTGGGGGTGATTTGAGGAAGGTTGGATAGAGGTTTGTTACAGTCTATTGCAACCAGTGGGACCCTGTCCCTACATCCCATTGGGACCCTGTCCCTACATCCCAGTGGGACCCTGTCCCTACATCCCATTGGGACCCTGTCCCTACATCCCATTGGGACCCTGTCTCTACATCCCATTGGGACCCTGTCCCTATATCCCATTGGGACCCTGTCCCTATATCCCAGTGGGACCCTGTCCCTACATTCCATTGGGACCCTGTCCCTATATCCCAGTGGGACCCTGTCCCTACATCCCATTGGGACCCTGTCCCTATATCCCAGTGGGACCCTGTCCCTATATCCCAGTGGGACCCTGTCCCTATATCCCAGTGGGACCCTGTCCCTATATCCCAGTGGGACCCTGTCCCTATATCCCAGTGGGACCCTGTCCCTATATCCCAGTGGGACCCTGTCCCTATATCCCATTGGGACCCTGTCCCTATATCCCAGTGGGACCCTGTCCCTATATCCCATTGGGACCCTGTCCCTATATCCCAGTGGGACCCTGTCCCTATATCCCAGTGGGACCCTGTCCCTATATCCCAGTGGGACCCTGTCCCTACATCCCAGTGGGACCCTGTCCCTACATCCCAGTGGGACCCTGTCCCTATATCCCAGTGGGACCCTGTCCCTATATCCCAGTGGGACCCTGTCCCTACATCCCATTGGGACCCTGTCCCTACATCCCATTGGGACCCTGTCCCTACATCCCAGTGGGACCCTGTCCCTATATCCCAGTGGAACCCTGTCCCTATATCCCAGTGGAACCCTGTCCCTATATCCCAGTGGGACCCTGTCCCTACATCCCATTGGGACCCTGTCCCTATATCCCATTGGGACCCTGTCTCTATATCCCAGTGGAACCCTGTCCCTATATCCCAGTGGAACCCTGTCCCTAGGCTCTGAGATGCAGTGCCTTAGACCGCTGCGACATTCGGGAGCCACATATTTAGCTTATTTTGATTGGGCTAAATTGTTTTTACTATCTTTTAGTTGTCACTGTATTAGACTAAGCAGAGGTGATTTGATTTGATGATGTTGAAATGTTGAAGATGAAATGGTGCTGGAATAGTGGAGGCAGCTCCTGTTGTCTTTGTGCTGACTTGTGGTAACTCTCCGTGGTTCTAAATCAATAGTTGTTTAGTAGTCTGAAAATGTTGGAAACATGAACTTTCTTGACCGTGCTGTAAGTCATGTAACTGTTTGTTACATGCAATATGCTTTGTGGACTTCACTGGACAGATTTTGCTCTCCGGTGTTGTGATGAAACCTTTAGGTCTATATATCACGGTCGCAAGGCATATGAACTAACAGGTTATAGAGCAAACAACGCAATTATCACAACACGTATGTTGTAATACGGCCTTTGTTCTTGTGATTTTACCCACACACTGCTACTGCTCGGGATTAACCAAGGACCATTGGCTGGCCCACGATCGTTGACTGAAGACACGGACCAAGGCGCAGCGTGATAAGCGTACATACTTTTATTTAACGTACTTTAACGACAAAAACAACGAACAAACGATACGTGAAGTCCTGAGGTTATCACACAACAAACCTTTACGGATCAAGATCCCACAAATAACCTGGTGCCAACAGGCTGCCTAAGTATGGTCCCCAATCAGAGACAACGAGCTACAGCTGTCTCTGATTGGGAACCACCCTGGCCAACATAGAACTAAACGATCTAGAACAAAAAACATAGAAAACTAAACATAGAAAATCCACACCCTGGCTCAACATATAAGAGTCCCCAGAGCCAGGGCGTGACACAGTGTGACAGATCATAGAAATAAATCAAGATAGTCTCTAGCTATCTCTATCTCTACACTGCTTTCAGAAAGTATTTTATACACCTTGACTTATTCCACATTTCGTTGTGTTACAGCCTGAATTCAAAATGGATTAAATCGATTTTTTCCCTCACCCATCTACACACAATACCCCATAGTGACAAAGTGAAAACATGTTTATAGAAATGTTTGCAAATTTATTGAAAATGAAATACAGAAATTTGCCCATTATTCTTTTCAAACTTCTTAAAGCTCTGTCATGTTGGTTGTTGATCATTGCTAGACAACCATTTTCAGGTCTTGCCATAGATTTTCAAGTAGATTTAAGTCAAAACTGGAACTCTGACATTCAGGAACATTCACTGTCGTCTTGGTAAGCAACTCCAGTGTAGATTTGGCCTTGTGTTTTAGGTCATTGTCCTGCTGAAAGGTGAATTCATCTCCCAGTGTCTGTTGGAAAGCAGACTGAACCAGGTTTTCCTCTAGGATTCTGCCTGTGCTTAGCTCCATTCTGTTTATTTTTTATTCTGAATCTCTCCCCAGTCCTTAACGATTACAAGCATATCCATAACATGATGCAGCCACCACTATGCTTGAAAATATGGAGAGTGGTACTCAGTAATGTGTTGTATTGGATTTGCCCCAAACATAACACTTGGTATTCAGGACAAAAAGTGAATTTCTTTACCACATTTTTTGCAGTATTACTTTATTACTTGTTGCAAACAATATGCATGTTTTGGAATATTTGCATTCTGTACAGGCTTCCTTCTTTTCACTCTGTCATTTAGTTTAGTATTGTGGAGTAACTACAATGTTGTTTTCTCCTATCACAGCCATTAAACTCTGTAACTGTTTTAAAGTCACCATTGGCCTCATGGTGAAATCCCTGAGTGGGTTCCTTCCCTTCTGGCAACTGAGTTAGGAAGGACGCCTGTACCTTTGTAGTGACTGGGTGTATTGATACACTGTCCGAAGTGTAATTAATAACCACCATGCTCAAAGGGATATTCAATGTCTGCTTTTTTATTTTTACCCATCTACCAATAGGTGCCCTTCTTTATGAGGAATTGGAAAACCTCCCTGGTCTTTGTAGTTGAATCTGTGTTTGAAATTCACTGCTCGACTGAGGGACCTTACAGATAATTGTATGTGTGGGGTACAGAGATGAGGTAGTCATTCAAAAATCATGTTAAACACTATTATTGCATACAGAGTGAGTCCATGCATCTTATTATGTGACTTGTTAAGTAATGTTTACTCCTGAACTTATTTTGGCTTGCCATAGTGAAGGGGTTGAATACTAATTGACTCAAGACATTTCAGCTTTTCATTTTTAATTACTTTGTAAACATGCAAAAAAAAAAAAAATAATAATCCACTTTGACATTATGGGGTATTGTGTGTAGGCCAGTGACAAGAAATCTCAATTTAATCAATTTTAAATTCAAGCTGTAACACAACAAAATGTGGAAAAAGTCAAGGGGTGTGAATACTTTCTGAAGGCACTGTATATGTTTCTATGGACAGTAGTAGTCTAATGACCCCATTAGGTCTTCCTGGATAAAATAAGGTTAAATAAAATGTGCTAGATAACCCAAAAGGGACACAGAGACACAGTAGAGGAGAGCTACATACCTGGAGAGAACCAGTAGACCAGACACAGAGACACAGTAGAGGAGAGCTACATACCTGGAGTGAACCAGTAGACCAGACACAGAGACACAGTAGAGGAGAGCTACATACCTGGAGAGAACCAGTAGACCAGACACAGAGACACAGTAGAGTAGAGATGATAGCACATGATCCTCCAGCGGTAGGCTGGTAAAGGCTCCAGGGGGTACATCCACACAGCGCTGCTGGTCCGAGGTGCTCAGACTGGGGATAAAGATAAGACCAAACCCCTGAGGGTGTCAGAGAGACCCATCAATAAACATCTCTTCACAGTGTGGCTCTGAAAAGTCTCTAAATGTCTAAAACGCTCCCTGCTTTTCCCTTCCCTTCCCGCCCCGCCCCAGACCCCAGACCCCTGCCTCTCTTTTCTTCCCTCTTGCTCTCTCTCTTGCTCTCTCTCTCTCTCTCTCTCTCTCTCTCTCTCTCTCTGCTCTCGCTCTCATTCTTTCTCCTCTCTCTCTCTCTCTCTCTCTCTCTCTCTCTCTCTCTCTCTCTCTCTCTCTCTCTCTCTCTCTCTCTCTCTCTCTCTCTCTCTCTCTCTCTCTCTCTCTCTCTCTCTCTCTCTCTCTGCTCTCGCTCTCTCTCTCTCTCTCTCTCTCTCTCTCTCTCTCTCTCTCTCTCTCTCTCTCTCTCTCTCTCTCTCTCTCTCTCTCTCTCTCTCTCTCTCTCTCTCTCTCTCTCTCTCTCTCTCTCCAGGCAATGGGAGTTGGAGTTCCTTTTCCTGTTTCCTCTTCATGTGAGGATGGGAGGAAAGAAAGGTCTGAACAGAACAATGTCATGACTTTAATTACCATTCCTAGGCTGCATCCCGAATAGCACCCTATCCCCTATTTAGTGCACTACGTTGGACCATAGGGCCCTGGTCAAAAAAAGTGCACTACATAGGGAATAGGGTGCTATTCGGAACGTATACCTAAAAGCCCCTTGGGGAGGGTCCTTAGAACAGTCCTACAGAATAATAGTCTGTTAGGGAGTGTCTATTAGAGACCAGAAACATCCTTAGATACAGAAGTTTATATACTGAACAAAAATATAAAACGCAGCGTGCAACAATTTCAACGATTTTACTGAGTTACAGTTCGTATAAGGAAATCAGTCAATTGAAATAAATAAATTAGGCCCTAATCTATTGATTTCACATGACTGGGAATGCAGATGTGCATCTGCTGGTCACAGATACCTTAAAAAAAAAAAGGTAGAGTTGTGGATCAGAAAACCAGTCAGTATCTGGTGTGACCACCATTTGCTTCATGCAGCGTGACCTTGTCATAGAGTTGATCAGGTTGTTGATTGTGGCCTGTTGAATGTTGTTCCCCTCCTCTTCAATGGCTAGGCGAAGTTGCTGGATATTGGTGGGAACTGGAATACGCTGTCGTTCATGTCGATCCAGAGCATCCAAAACATGCTCAATGGGTTACATGTCTGGTGAGTATGCAGGCTATGGAAGAACTGGGACATTCTTCCAGGAATTGTGTATCTTTGTGCATTCAAATTGCCATCGATAAAATGCAATTGTGTTCGTTGTCTGTAGTTTATGCCTGTCCATACCATAACCCCACCGCCACCATGGGGCACTCTGTTCACAACGTTGACATCAGCAAACCGCTCACCCACACGACGCCATACACGTGGTCTGCGGTTGTGAGGCCGGTTGGACATACTGCCAAATTCTCTAAAACGACGAAGGCGGCTTATGGTAGAGAAATGAACATTAAATTATCTGGCAACAGCTTTGGTGGACATTCCTGCAGTCAGCATGCCAATTGCATTCTCCCTCAAAATGTTTGGCATCTGTGGCATTGTGTTGTGTGGCCTTCTATTGTCCCCAGCACAAGGTGTACCTGTGTAATGATCATGCTGTTTAATCAGCTTCTTGATATGCCACACCTGTCAGGTGGATCAATTATCTTGGTAAAGGAGAAATGCTCACAAATAGGGATGTAAACAAATTTGTGCACAACATTTGAGAGAAATAAGCCTTTTGTGCATATGGAAAATTTCTGGGATCTTTTATTTCAGCTCATGAAACATGGGACTGTTATGTGTGACATGTTTTTCTTTCTCCCAATCTTCCTCAGAGTGGTTGTTCTGTTTGTGTGTTCTGGTTATTAGAGTTCAATGTGTCAAATCGGAGGGCCTGTTGTCTGGACCTATGGCAGTCTCTATGGGGGTGCCACAGGGTTCAATTCTTGGGCCGACTCTTTTCTCAGTGTATATCAATGATGTCGCTCTTGCTGCTGGTGACTCTCAGATCCACCTCTACGCAGACGACACCATTTTGTATACATCTGGCCCTTCATTGGACACTGTGTTAACAAACCTCCAAACGAGCTTCAATGCCATACACCACTCCTTCAGCTAGCCTCCAACTGCTCTTAAACACTAGTAAAACTAAATGCATGCTCTTCAATCGAACGCTGCTGGCACCTGCCCACCCGACTAGAATCACTACTCTCGATGGGTCTGACCTAGAGTATGTGGACAACTACAAATACCTAGGTGTCTGGTTAGACTGTAAACTCTCCTTCCAGACTCACATTAAGCATCTCCAATCCAAATTTAAATCTAGAATCTGCTTCCTATTTCGCAACAAAGCCTCCTTCACTCATGCTGCCAAACATGCCCTCGTAAAACGGACTATTCTACCGATCCTTGACTTCGGCGATGTCATTTATAAAATAGCCTCCAACACTCTACTCAGCAAATTGGATGTAGTCTATCACAGTGCCATCCGTTTTGTCACCTAAGCCCCATATACTACCCATCATTGTGACCTCTTGTTGGCTGGTCCTCACTACATGTTCGTCGTCAAACCCACTGGCTCCAGGCCATCTATAAATCACTGCTTGGCAAATCCCCGCCTTATCTTAGCTCATTGGTTACCATAGCAACACCCACCCGTAGTATGCGCTCCAGCAGGTATATCTCACTGGTCATCCCCAAAGCCAACACCTCCTTTGGCCGCCATTCTTTCCAGTTCTCTGCTGCCAATGACTGGAACGAATTGCAAAAATCTCTGAAGCTGGAGACTCTTATCTCCCTCACTAACTTTAAGCATCAGTTGTCAGAGCAGCTTACCGATCACTGCACCTGTACACAGCCCATCTGAAATTAGCCCACCCAACTACCTCATCCCCATATTGTTATTTATTTTGCTCATTTGCACCCCAGTATCTCTATTTGCACATCATCTCTTACACATCTATCATTCCAGTGTTAGTACTAATTGTAATTATTTTTGCACTATGGCCTATTTATTGCCTTACCTCCATAACTTGCTACATTTGAACACACTGTATATATATTTTCTGTTGTATTTTTTACTTTGTGTTTTGTTTTACCCCATATGTAACTCTGTGTTGTTGTTTTTATCGCACTGCTTTGCTTTATCTTGGCCAGGTCACAGTTGTAAATGAGAACTTTCCCAAAATGCTGTGCAGCAGGATGACACATAACATAACATAACAAAGTGCAGTTGCAAAAAAACATTAGTAGGGCCTTAAAATACGTTTACATTTTTTACCTAATTCTAAATGTCTCATTTTGTTTTTCCAGGTTTTGGATTTCCCCCAGTTTTTTCACACTTTTTTAAATTGAAAAACCCTCAAATTAGATTTTCTGTGTTAACAGCATCAGAGGTTTGGGAAAAATCAAAGAAACTCCATTATTATGGTGGGAGATAATAATACGGTTTTAAATACCTCAGTGGACCGTAAATGAAATCACACTACAAACTATAACCCTCATGCACTTAAGGAAATCACAAATATTATGGGTATATTGGAACTAGTGGGTATATGGAGGTTTAAATATCCTGACCTAGTGAGATATACATGGGGGAGGCTCAATCAAGCTAGTCGTCTTGATTACTTTCATATGTCATTCTCACTGGCACCAAAAGTTTAAAAAGTGTTGATAGGGGACGGAATGCGGTCGGACCATATACAGTGGGGAAAAAAAGTATTTAGTCAGCCACCAATTGTGCAAGTTCTCCCACTTAAAAATATGAGAGAGGCCTGTAATTTTCATCATATGTACACGTCAACTATGACAGAGAAAATGAGAAAAAAAAATCCAGAAAATCACATTGTAGGATTTTTAATGAATTTATTTGCAAATTATGGTGGAAAATAAGTATTTGGTCAATAACAAAAGTTTCTCAATACTTTGTTATATACCCTTTGTTATCAATGACACAGGTCAAACGTTTTCTGTAAGTCTTCACAAGGTTTTCACACACTGTTGCTGGTATTTTGGCCCATTCCTCCATGCAGATCTCCTCTAGAGCAGTGATGTTTTGGGGCTGTCGCTGGGCAATACGGACTTTCAACTCCCGCCAAAGATTTTCTATGGGGTTGAGATCTGGAGACTGGCTAGGCCACTCCAGGACCTTGAAATGCTTCTTACGAAGCCACTCCTTCGTTGCCCGGGCGGTGTGTTTGGGATCATTGTCATGCTGAAAGACCCAGCCAAGTTTCATCTTCAATGCTCTTGCTGATGGAAGGAGGTTTTCACTCAAAATCTCACGATACATGGCCCCATTCATTCTTTCCTTTACACGGATCAGTCGTCCTGGTCCCTTTGCAGAAAAACAGCCCCAAAGCATGATGTTTCCACCCCCATGCTTCACAGTAGGTATGGTGTTCTTTGGATGCAACTCAGCATTCTTTGTCCTCCAAACACGACGAGTTGAGTTTTTACCAAAAAGTTATATTTTGGTTTCATCTGACATTCTCCCAATCCTCTTCTGGATCATCCAAATGCACTCTAGCAAACTTCAGATGGGTCTGGACATGTACTGGCTTAAGCAGGGGAACACGTCTGGCACTGCAGGATTTGAGTCCCTGGCAGCGTAGTGTGTTACTGATGGTAGGCTTTGTTACTTTGGTCCCAGCTCTCTGCAGGTCATTCACTAGGTCCCCCCGTGTGGTTCTGGGATTTTTGCTCACTGTTCTTGTGATCATTTTGACCCCACAGGGTGAGATCTTGCGTAGAGCCCCAGATCGAGGGAGATTATCAGTGGTCTTGTATGTCTTCCATTTCCTAATAATTGCTCCCACAGTTGATTTCTTCAAACCAAGCTGCTTACCTATTGCAGATTCAGTCTTCCCAGCCTGGTGCAGGTCTACAATTTTGTTTCTGGTGTCCTTTGACAGCTCTTTGGTCTTGGCCATAGTGGAGTTTGGAGTGTGACTGTTTGAGGTTGTGGACAGGTGTCTTTTATACTGATAACAAGTTCAAACAGGTGCCATTAATACAGGTAACGAGTGGAGGACAGAGGAGCCTCTTAAAGAAGAAGTTACAGGTCTGTGAGAGCCAGAAATCTTGCTTGTTTGTAGGTGATGTGATGTCACGAGAGGCTGTGTCCTGGAGGGACGTTACATCCCCCTGAGGTGGCTGCAAACCCAGACAGCTATGGCTCCATCTGCTGGTATGGTCGGGAACTCCACCCCTCTATGGCCAATCTTCCCACGCAGCTGAAACAAATCAGGAGCTGATGAGCTGAAGGTTTGTGAAAGGGAAGAGACACACTGAGGGAGTGTGTGGGGGGTGAAGAGACACAGTCTCCAACCTGGGCTCTCTGGAGGACAAGAGTGCTGCACGTCCACTTCCATGAGGAATATAAGGATTTGGAGATACTTACCTTTGGGAAATACTCACCTTTGGATATATGCACCTGTGGAAATACGTGAGAGACATTTGGAAGGACGTTTTGCTGGGTTGGCCACTAGCTGCAACGTGGAATACAGTAAGACTGGGGAAAAGTTATTTGAGCGAGGGAGAGTTATGATTTTGGATGTGGAAGAGACATCCCTGAACTGTTAACCCTTAAAGAGCCACCAGAGAACAGAATTTTGTTATATTTTCGTTAATTTCCCAAGACCTATAATAAAATCCTTGTTTTGTTTGAACCTTGTCTCCTTGCACTACTTGAGCAACCCCGCTGAAAGCTGTGTAGCCTCTCGTGACGTCACAGATGGTGGAGAATACAGGCAACGCTCAAGCGTTAATAGTGCATGTCAGAGGAGGATACCGAAGGTTTGATCACCCAGTTTTCCAAGTTGGCCGTAGGCTCCCCGCCGACTGAAATGGAGGACATATTGAAAGCCCTTGTTGCTGGCCAGCAAGCCCAGATGCAAGCAAACGTGGCTCTCTTGGAGGAGCAAAAGAAAGCCAACCTTCTGAAGGCAGAGGAATTGCAGTTGCAGAGACAGAGGGTGGTCCAAAATACCCGCCCAATAAAGGCAAGTGACTTTATATCTAAGATGGGAGCTACCGATGACATTGAGGCATACCTGCATGCATTTGAGGCCACGGCCACTAGGGAAGCCTGGCCCAAGCAACAGTGGGTTGGTCTGTTAGCCCCCCTTTCTAACCGGGAATCGCTGAATGCTGTCCGGGACCTGGGCCCTGACCAGGTTACTGACTATGATGCCCTGAAGTCTGAGATCCTCAGCAGATATGGACTCACAAAGTTTGGTATGGCCCAGCGCTTTCACGGCTGGACCTTCCAACCAGACCAACCTCCTCGGGCGCAGATGCATGAACTTGTCCGAATCGCAAGGAAATGGCTGGATCCGCAGAGGAATACAGCAGCGGCGGTGGTGGAGGCCGTTGTGGTGGATCGTTACCTACGCGCCCCTGCCTTATGAGGCAAAACGGTTCATCAGTCAACAGGCCTTGACCACGGCTGATCTGACCGTGGAAGCTGTGGAAAAGTACCAGGCCACAGCGGAGATGCTGAATGCTTCCCGAAAAGACCCCAGGAGTGCGGCCCCACCACAAAGGGGGAAGAACCCGTCCAAAGGACCCCAAGGTCTCGAACCCAGCCACGTCAGGACTTATCCCGGCTCCAGGGGGAGCCAGAAACCAGGCGGGTCCAAGAAGAGTACACCAGGAGGGGGAAACTCGACAGTGTTACCGGTGTGGGGAGATGGGACATATCTCCTGGCAGTGTGGGAAACCAGCCGATGAACCTATGCCCACTGCGGAGTCCTCCAGCTCAGCACCCACACACCGTTTTGCCTCGCTCTTGGGAGTCGTAGATGGCGGCCCAGATCGACCCCCCCACCTGCCCGGTAACTGTGAATCACCATGATGTGGAGGCCTTACTGGATTCTGGTAGCCGGGCCACCCTGGTGCGTAAGGATTTGGTGGGCCCAACGTGTCTGACCCCGGGGAAAGTCCTCCCAGTTTCCTGTGTCCATGGGGACACCAGAGAATACCCCATTACTGAACTTACAATGACCAGCACACGGGGAACCATACACACGACGGCGGGGGTGGTTGATTCCCTCCCCGTCCCTGTCCTAATTGGACGAGACTGCCCAGCCTTTTACCCACTCTGGAGAGAGTCTCAGGAGAGGATAACCCGAGTACCTCGGAAACGGAGAGGCAAGACTCATCCTGGGAAGGCTCCGGTGCAATCCTCCGAGTTACTCACTCCCGCCCGGGCTCTGATAGGGATGGCAGGTGCCCAGACCGACACAGAGACGGAGCTACAGAATCTGGACAAAGAACTGTCTGGTCTGAAGGGGACCGCTGAGAGGTATCGTTTGTTAAAGCAACAGTTAGACATGAAGACAGAAGAGTTAGATATCCTCCAGGCTAAACTCCAACAGAGCTCCTTCCCTAAGCAACAGGAGGAGCTGGAGAGGCTGCGCAGGACCATCGAGAGTGTGAGGAGACCCTGCGCAGTAGTAAGGAGGTCCAGAAGAAGGCAGAGGAGAAGTACAAGGTGTTGGAGAACAAGATGAAGAATGCGGAGGCAGAGAGAGAGAAGGAACTGAAAGCTGCTCAACAGAAGCTAAACTCTGCTAAAACCAAGGCTGATGCGTTCAGTAAGAAACTCAAGGAGAGACAACAGGAGGCTGAGTCCCTGGTCCTAGAGTTGGAGGAGTTGAAGAGAGAGCAGTCTGGCAAGCACCACGGCAATGCGGACGTCCTCTCCCGGCGTGATGCCTTCTTCGCTGCCTTTACCCCGACGAGGACGTCGGTCCCGAGGAGGGGGATGTGTGATGTCACGAGAGGCTGTGTCCTGGAGGGACGTTACATCCCCCTGAGGTGGCTGCAAACCCAGACAGCTATGGCTCCATCTGCTGGTATGGTCGGGAACTCCACCCCTCTATGGCCAATCTTCCCACGCAGCTGAAACAAATCAGGAGCTGATGAGCTGAAGGTTTGTGAAAGGGAAGAGACACACTGAGGGAGTGTGTGGGGGGTGAAGAGACACAGTCTCCAACCTGGGCTCTCTGGAGGACAAGAGTGCTGCACGTCCACTTCCATGAGGAATATAAGGATTTGGAGATACTTACCTTTGGGAAATACTCACCTTTGGATATATGCACCTGTGGAAATACGTGAGAGACATTTGGAAGGACGTTTTGCTGGGTTGGCCACTAGCTGCAACGTGGAATACAGTAAGACTGGGGAAAAGTTATTTGAGCGAGGGAGAGTTATGATTTTGGATGTGGAAGAGACATCCCTGAACTGTTAACCCTTAAAGAGCCACCAGAGAACAGAATTTTGTTATATTTTCGTTAATTTCCCAAGACCTATAATAAAATCCTTGTTTTGTTTGAACCTTGTCTCCTTGCACTACTTGAGCAACCCCGCTGAAAGCTGTGTAGCCTCTCGTGACGTCACAGTGACCAAATACTTATTTTCCACCATAATTTGCAAATAAATTCATTAAAAATCCTACAATGTGATTTTCTGGATTTTTTTTTCTCATTTTGTCTGTCATAGTTGACGTGTACCTATGATGAAAATTACAGGCCTCTCTCATCTTTTTAAGTGGGAGAACTTGCACAATTGGTGGCTGACTAAATACTTTTTTTCCCCACTGTAATAATTGGCATATACGTTACTCTTACAGAATTTCCACGTGGGTGAGGATATTGGAAATGTAATCACAGCCTATTGGATGACAACTTGTTTTTAACCAAGACAGAAGAGTTTATAAAGGACATTTTCCGACATAAAATAGGTACAGCAGATCCTTTTATTGTATGGGACACTTTTAAATGTGCCTTTAGAGGACATGCAGTTAAAAACTCATATTTAAAACAAAAGCAATTTAGGTCAAAAGAGTTCATTTTAACAAATGAAATAGAGGGACTAACGGTACAGATAGATAGCAATAAAAACTGTACCATAAAGGCACAGAATAAATTAGAGGAAAAACAAAAAGAACTGGAGGAACTTATTCAAGAAAGATTAAGTGTAATATATTAATAAACAATAAAGCGAACTGAGGGAAAATGCATCAAATTATTTTTTTATCTTCAACATAGAAATGCTACCACAAATGATTTACTGAAACTTGTTACAAATGACGGAGTCGCCGATGATTCACCAAACTATATTTTGAAAGCGGAAGCAAAGTCCTTTCAGTCTCCTCCATCTCCACTAACTGAAGCAAATTGTCAGGATTTTCTATTAATAATGTAAAATTAACAGCTGTACAGAAAGACTCATGTGAAGCCAAATTACAGAGGAGGAACTTCTTGATGCAATTAAGGCCTTTAAGTCTGGGAAAACTCCAGGGCTGGATGGCATACCAGTTGAGGTGTACAAAACATTTTTTGATGTACTCAAAGGACCGTTACTAGCATGTTTTAACCACTCCTATAAAAATGGTAGACTATCAGATACTCAACAAGAATGTTTGATTTCACTATTACTGAAACAGGACCCAGGTGGTCAATATAAAGCTCCAGTCCATTTAAAAAATTGGAGGCCCCTTACACTTCAGTGTTGTGATGCAAAAATTCTAGCAAAATGTATAGCGCATAGAATTAAAAAGGTATTGTCGGACATTATTCATTCTAATCAGACAGGTTTTTTACATGGACGATACATTGGAGATAATATAAGACAAGTACTGGAAACAATAGAACACTATGAAAAATCTGGGAAACCAGGCCTGCTATTCATAGCTGACTTTGAAAAGGCTTTTGATAAAGTATGACTGGAAATTATATGTAAATGCCTGGAATATTTCAATTTTGGAGAATCTCTTATACAATGGTATAAAGTTATGTATAGTAACCCTAGGTGTAAAATAGTAAATAATGGCTATTGCTCAGAACGTTTTGAACTGTCAAGAGGAGAAAAACAAGGTTGTCCACTATTGGCATATCCATTTATTACAGCCATCAAAATGTTAGCAATTAAAATCTGACTAAAGGCTTCAGTCATACAAAAGTTATACTTAAATCCGAGCTGGTTCTCTAGCAGATTTGTAACATATACGCTGGGAGTCAGGAAGCAAATGCAGAAGGTGAGTTTAATAAAGAAATGATACAGATGAACAAACATGGGAAGCGTACAGGCAGTATTGGAAACCAATACTGCCTGAAGACTGAGGCTACTGAGGGCTAAATAAAGGGAGAGTAATAAAGGGAGGGTGATGATGAAGTCCAGGTGTGCGTAACGACGGGGAGCAAGTGTGCGCAATGATGGTTGCCAGGTGTGCGTAATGTGGGTTGCCAGGTTAGTAGACTGGCGGAGTCGAGCACCGGAGCCGGAGATTGGGAGTAGGTGTGACAAGATTAGTAAGAATGTATCACCCTATGTTCAAGAATGGCCTTGTTACAGTGAGGGAAAAAAGTTTTTGATCCCCTGCTGATTTTGTATGTTTGCCCACTGACAAAGAAATGATCAGTCTATAATTTTAATGGTAGGTTTATTTGAACAGTGAGAGACAGAATAACAACAAAAAAATCCAGAAAAACGCATGTCAGAAATGTTATAAATTGATTTGCATTTTAATTAAGGAAATAAGTATTTGACCCCCTCTCAATCAGAAAGATTTCTGTCTCCCAGGTGTCTTTTATACAGGTAACGAGCTGAGAATAGGAGCACACTCTTAAAGGGAGTGCTCCTAATCTCAGTTTGTTACTGTATAAAAGACACCTGTCCACAGAAGCAATCAATCAATCAGATTCCAAACTCTCCACCATGGCTAAGACCAAAGAGCTCTCCAAGGATGTCAGGGACAAGATTGTAGACCTACACAAGGCTGGAATGGGCTACAAGACCATCGCCAAGCAGCTTGGTGAGAAGATGACAACAGTTGGTGCAATTATTCGCAAATGGAAGAAACACTAAATAACTGTCAATCTCCCTCGGTCTGGGGCTCCATGCAAGATCTCACCTCGTGGAGTTGCAATGATCATGAGAACGGTGAGGAATCAGCCCAGAACTACACGGGAGGATCTTGTCAATGATCTCAAGGCAGCTGGGACCATAGTCACCAAGAAAACAATTGGTAACACACTACGCCGTGAAAGACTGAAATCCTGCAGCGCCCGCAAGGTCCCCCTGCTCAAGAAAGCACATATACAGGCCCGTCTGAAGTTTGCCAATGAACATCTGAATGATTCAGAGGAGAACTGGGTGAAAGTGTTGTGGTCAGATGAGACCAAAATCGAGCTCTTTGGCATCAACTCAACTCGCCTGTCACGACTTCCGCCGAGGCTGCCCCTCCTCCTGGTTCGGGCAGGCTTCGGTGTTCGTCGTCACCAGAGTACTAGCTACTGCCGATCCCATTCTCATCACTCCACTTGTCATGTCTTGTCAATCACACACACCTGGTGCTCATTCCCCTAATTAGTATGTGTATAAGTGTTCCCTCTTTTCCCCTTGTCTTTGTGAGTGATTGTTTATTGTTAGAGCGAGGAACTCGGTTGAGCTACTCTTCTATTTGTACTTGCCAAGGTGGAATATTTTCCCTTGTTATAGTTTCGTTTTCACGCTGGGAGCGTTTGATTTATGTAAACGGAAGAAACTCTGGACTCCTTTATTCATACCTCGTCACATCGCCGTGTTTGGAGGAGGAGGAATGCTGCCTATGACCCCAAGAACACCATCCCCACCGTCAAACATGGAGGTGGAAACATTATGCGTTGGGGGTGTTTTTCTGCTAAGGGGACAGGACAACTTCACCACATCAAAGGGACGATGGACGGGGCCGTGTACCGTCAAATCTTGGGTGAGAACCTCCTTCCCTCAGCCAGGGCATTGAAAATGGGTCGTGGATGGGTATTCCAGCATGACAATGACCCAAAACACACGGCCAAAGCAACAAAGGAGTGGCTCAAGAAGAAGCACATTAAGGTCCTGGAGTGGCCTAGCCAGTCTCCAGACCTTAATCCCATAGAAAATCTGTGGAGGGAGCTGAAGGTTCGAGTTGCCAAACGTCAGCCTCGAAACCTTAATGACTTGGAGAAGATCTGCAAAGAGGAGTGGGACAAAATCCCTCCTGAGATGTGTGCAAACCTGGTGGCCAACTACAAGAAACGTCTGACCTCTGTGATTGCCAACAAGGGTTTTGCCACCAAGTACTAAATCATGTTTTGCAGAGGGGTCAAATACTTATTTCCCTCATTAAAATGCAAATCAATTTATAACATTTTTGACATGCGTTTTTCTGGATTTTTTGGTTGTTATTCTGTCTCTCACTGTTCAAATAAATCTACCATTAAAATTATAGACTGATCATGTCTTTGTCAGTGGGCAAACGTACAAAATCAGCAGGGGATCAAATACTTTTTTCCCTCACTGTACCTCTCACTTTCAGTTATTTGAAAATGAAATAATCTCCAAAATATTGCTATTTTTAAAACAAGCCATAGAAAGTTAAACTCAAATATACTAATTGATAAAATAAACAATATTTTTTGGAGATTATTGTTTTTAAATGGTATAATCTTTGTAAATGATATCATAAATAGGACTGGTGGAGTTATGTCACACATGCAGCTTACTAAAATATATCGAAGCGTCTGCTCCACACAAAATTACAACCAACTAATTGCAGCATTACCGCAAAAATGGAAGAGGCAAGTGGAAGGGGGAGGAAGTAAGGAACTTGCCTTGCATTAAAGATCAAAATTGGTTAAAGAAAATTGAGAGAAATAAAAAAGTATATCAGTTACGCTGGATTCAAAATTTTGAATTTTTCCATTTAAATGAATGTACAAAATTCTTGCAACCAATAGAATGTTATATACACTACCGTTCAAAAGTTTGGGGTCGCTTAGAAATGTCCTTGTTTTCCATGAAAACATACATGAAATGAGTTTTAATTTTACAATCTGTAGAACCTATGAGAATAGGAAGGTTCAGAACTTTTGTGAAACATCACAGCACAGTTGAAAAATATATGACAAATCAAAATCAAAACTGGAAGGTGTTCATAGATAGATGGGAGGTTGAATGGAGTTGAAGGTTGGGACTAATAACAACTAACAACAACAAGATAACTAATGTAAAGCATACTGTGTCCATAATAAGTATATAGGTTATAGGTTGAGAGTTTTTGTGAAAGAGCACAGTTAGAAAGATTTGGCATATAGAAGCAAACCGGATGGACATCATGAAAATGATCAGAGAGGTTGAGGGTAGAGGAAGTTCAGGAGTAAAAACAAACACAATATAATTATGGGTTGAGTGGAGCTGAAGGTTGGGACTAAAAATAACAAGATAACTCTTGTAAAATATACTGTGTCCGTAAAATGTATATAGTGGTCCTCTGTAGCTCAGCTGGTAGAGCACGGCGCTTGTAACGCCAAGGTAGTGGGTTCGATCCCCAGGACCACCCATACACAAAAATGTATGCACGCATGACTGTAAGTCGCTTTGGATAAAAGCGTCTGCTAAATGGCATATTATTATTATTATAGTATGTATACTGTATTTACCCAGAAAATATATGGGGGGTCTGGAAATGAAATAGACAATTATATTGATGGAAGCCACAATCTGGCTGCAATGTTAAAGCTGATCTACCCAGCAACGCGCTCGTTGTTGTTGTGCGCTTGTTTGTGTACTGAGGAACATGTAACTTGGTTCCAGAAGAAAGCCACTTTCAATTTCCTTGTGTTCAATTTCCTTACGTACATTTACCGCTATTGCGCACACAGCACACATAAGCCTGGGATATCAACCACTCAAAGAATTCTGTGGGAGTGACCTTACTGAGTAAAGTATTTGTCATCAGGCTATGTCCTTTGCTAGCAAAAACATAACTCCTGGTTGTCACTAGTTAACACAGCCACAACGTCATATTTATGGCTAAACCCCGCCCATTTCCACAATTTATATTCTTAAAAATTGATTTTAAACCTGACCTTAACCGTAACCTTAAGCACACTACTAAATTTATGCCTAATCCTAACCTTAAATTAAGACCAAAAAGCAAATTTTTGTTTTCATTCATTTTTATGATGTAGCCCATTTTGAATCTGTGGCTGTGCTATCTAGTGGAAACCATGCCCCCTGGTCTCAAAGGAGAAAAAACAACAGGTCCTGCCTTCCAGCTAGCTAATTAGCAAAGGACATAGCTAGCTAGCTAGTGGCTTCACCGAGAAGAAGACTACCCCATGAAATCTGTGGTCAATGTGTGTGGCACTTGTAGGGAAAACTATCCCAATAAGTGTTACAAACACAATCTCTTTCTTGCCAAGACGCCGGACCGATACGACAGAGGTGCACACGACACGTGGCGGAAGGTGATTGATTGGTAGATTAAGCCAATGAGTAATGCTTCTCGGCCCTTTTCACGTGACGTCAGACAACTTCCGTTCTGCCGCGATGCAGGTTATGTTTACATCCGGTGTCGCTTAGGAACGCTTAGCTAGTAGCACATCATTATGGAGTTCACCCAGTCCCTTTCACATCTGCCAACAATACGACTTAACGACGTAGAACGACTTGCTGACAAGTGGTCCCTTACTTCAAGATCGAAGCTTGATACTTTTACTTTTTTTGCCAAACAGATACATGGTTACTCTTATTTGTAATACTAACCAGGAGAAGGACGGCAGGCATAGTCGTGATCGTTTGTCACTGCAGGCAAAGCACCCTCTGTGCTGTCAGGCATCTCATGATCAGAATCATCCAGGACAGCAACACCAAGACGCTTTCTTGCTCGCTGGTAAACTGACTCCCGAGCTTGTGAGCCGCCTCCTATATGTGTGAAATTAACCATATGCTTGTCATGATACATTTTGGTAATCACTTTTCAGTCCCTAAAATGACAAAATGTAGCAGCTATATTGCATCAGGATTAAATTATTAAACATTTTGTACAAGTAATATATTATTGGATTACAGTAGTATTACGTTTAACGCTGTCTACCTATCCTTACCCCAATCATTCCAGTGGAATCTAGACGGCACTGATCCCTGTTTAATACGGATCCGTCCACTGGCCGATGTGTATCTATCCTCAGGGGGAAAGTGCTGACTGCAAACAAAGGTGCTCCCACGAAGAATCTTAAAACTTGGTCCCTCATCTCTCCTGATCGCCCTCACCCAACGGGCACGTATTTCTCCATCAACAGGGAAATCGTGAAAACTCAGATACGGGAATTTCTGTTTGTTGTTTGAACAAAACGGTACACTGCAATAGCATCTTCTCGAAGATTGTGCCATGCTTCGGTGTTGGATGGGATACTGTTGCGATACAGACACCGAGAGAAAAGAAACAGCTAAATTAACATTCAGCTTTGACCAGGAATCAATATTTATCTAGCTATCATGCACAACAGTATTTGAATAGGTGAGTTACTATACATTCATGAATAAACTAACTGCCTAACAAAGGGTTAGATAGCTAGCTAAGTAAACTTGTTACATTACAGCCAGGCAGCAATGTAACGCTACCTTTTAACGTTATCGGTATCTGGTACTAAGTTGTTGTTAGCTAACGTTAGCCCACTTTTAAGTAACTAAGGCAGTGAACAATTATGAATTAACAATAACGTTAGCAAGTTACAAACCATTGCATATACGTAAACATTATTACTCTTAACTTTACTAATTTAACTTAAACGTACCTTTTGGAATTTCTTCAAGTAGCTAGCTTGCTAGTTAGTGGTCAACAGTTGTATTTTCGTTGAGAAGTCTCAGGTTACGGGCGAACGGAAGTGAAGTTAACCTGCTACGCGGAAAGGCGGAAGTTAGATGACGTCATCGTGAAAAGGGCCTATTGGCTAACGAAGGCCACGTTTGACGGTCAGGTCCACCAGACGTAAAAATGTATGCGCACATGACTGTAAATCGCTTTGGATAAAAGCGTCTGCTAAATGGCATATTAAGTGTCTGGGAATGAGATTAGGTGTAATATGAATAACATGACTTCACTTTAGAGCGTATGTCATCCTTCAGCACAACATGTCTCCTGAGTGGCGCAGTGGTCTAAGGCACTGCATCGCAGTGCTAACTGTGCCACTAGATCCTGGTTCGAATCCAGGCTCTGTCGCCGGCCGTGACCGGGAGACTCATGGGGCGGCGCACAATTGGCCCAGCGTCGTCCAGGGTAGGGGAGGGAATGGACGGCAGGGATGTAGCTCAGTTGATAGAGCATATCGTTTGCAACGGGGGGCCAGTATAAAAAAAAAAAAATGTATTCACTAACTGTAAGTCGCTCTGGATAAGAGCGTCTGCTAAATGACTAAAAATGTAAATGTCACCCTTTATAGAGCACATGTACTTTACTCGCATATAAAGGTTGGATTACCGTCTTTGGTCCAGTTTTAAATTACGTTTGTCATATTCGATATAGTGGGTTGTGTCACATTTGACATTGGTGATTATGTCACACAGTTATGCGACATTTATGAACCCTTTATAAAGCATGACATATGGTTACAGATGCTTTGTAACACATTTATGTCATGCTTATGAAGGCATTATGAAGGCTTTATGTAAGCTAAACGTAATTAAAAACTGGACCAAAGTAAAAGTACATGTCAGATAAAAAAATGTCATGACAGGCCTGATGGAAATAGCGAATTTGTCAGCAAACCTTTCCAAATGTCGACAAAACAAAATACACAAGGTGGGATCTTTTTGTATTGTTAAAATGAATTGGTGGTGGAAACGCATTTATGCGCATGTCATCATGTCGAAATTAAACTTGGAGTCACACGATGATATGGTGTGTGGTCCTCCCACTACAACTCGGGAAACCAGGCAGTTTATTAGGCTACAGATTAAATAAATGATGATGAACTTCACATGATGGTGGAATTTCACGGTGATGAGCTTGATGCTCCTTTCCAATAAATATTGAGGGTCTTATTCTGGTGACATGATAATCGATGCTTGGCAGCCATTTGATAAATATAAATAATCTAGCTCTTTTATCCATATTAATCTCATTATGTAGGTAGCCCAGAGTGGGCATATTTGCTATATAATGCAACAGTCTTTGTGACAAAACCATCAGTACAGTTGAAAATGGGATGGAAACACAATGAACTTATTCGGTACGTGGGAATTTAACCGTAAAAGTTATTTTTATGTGCACTATGTCATCACGCACAGCATAATAACAATAATAATATGCCATTTAGCAGACGCTTTTATCCAAAGCGATTTACAGTCATGCGTGTATACATTTTTGTGTATGGGTGGTCCCGGGGATCGAACCCACTACCCTTGGCGTTACAAGCGCCGTGCTCTACCAGCTGAGCTACAGAGGACCACCCAGCATTTTATCCGCAACAAGTTAATTTGATCTCTGGTGGGAAAATGCGCATATTGTTTTATGCAGATTTTTGAATATTCGCATGGAAATCTGTTGCCAATTGGATGGAAACCTACTGAGAAAAAAAATAGAGAGTGAATATATTCTCTCCACATTTTGATATTTTTTTTGTCTAAATAAAATACTTTTACTGCTGGTGCAATTGAACCTTTGGATTTGTAAAAATATATTTATATTTTTACACCTTTTTCTCCCCAATTGGTAGTTACAGTCTTGTCCCATCGCTGCAACTCCCGTACGGACTCGGGAGAGGCGAAGGTCGAGAGCCATGCGTCCTTTGAAACATGACCCTGCCAAGCCGCACTGCTTCTTGACACACTACTCGCTTAACCCGGAAGCCAGCCGCACCAATGTGTCAGAGGAAACACCGTACAACTGGCGACCGAAGTCAGTGTGCATGCGCCCGGCCCGCCACAAGGAGTCGCTAGAGCGCGATGGGACAAGGACACCTCCGTCCCAGTCTCAAATCTCTGGAAGACTAAAACATGTTTCTCTCAAGAATTTCCCTGTATTTAGCGCCATCCATCATTCCTTCAATTCTGACCAGTTTCCCAGTCCCTTGCCGATGAAAAACATCCCCACAGCATGATGCTGCCACCTCCATGCTTCACTGTGGGGATGATGTTCTCTGAGAGGTGTTGGGTTTGCGCCAGACATAGCGTTTTCCATGATGGCCAAAAAGCTCAATTTTAGTCTCATCTGACCAGAGTACCTTCTTCCATATGTTTGGGGAGTCTCCCACATGCCTTTTTGGCGAACACCAAACATGTTTGCTTATTTTTTTCTTTAAGCAATGGCTTTTCTCTGGCCACTCTTCCGTAAAGCCCAGCTCTGTGGAGTGTACGGCTTAAAGTGGTCCTATGGACAGATACTCCAATCTCCGCTGTGGAGCTTTGCAGCTCCTTCAGGGTTATCTTTGGTCTATTTGTTGCCTCTGATTAATGGCCTCCTTGCCTGGTCCGTGAGTTTTGGTGGGTGGCCCTCTCTTGGCAGGTTTGTTGTGGTGCCATATTCTTTCAATTTTTTTATAATGGATTTAATGATGCGCCGTGGGATGTTCAAAGTTAAGATATTTTTTTTTATAACCCAACCCTGATCTGTACTTCTCCACAACTTTGTCCCTGACCTGTTTGGAGAGCTCCTTGGTCTTCATGGTGCCGCTTGCTTGGTGGTGCCCCTTGCTTAGTGGCGTTGCAGACTCTGGGGCCTTTCAGAACAGGTGTATATATACTGAGATCAGGTGACAGATCATGTGACACTTAGATTGCACACAGGTGGACTTTATTTAACTAATTATGTGACTTCTGAAGGTAATTGGTTGCACCAGATCTTATTTAGGGGCTTCATAGCAAAAAGGGTGAATACATATGCACGCACCACTTTTCTGTTATTTCTTTTTTAGAATTTATTAAAACAAGTTATTTTTTAAATTTCACTTCAACAATTGGACTATTTTGTGAATGTCCATTACATTAAATCCAAATAAAAATCAATTTAAATTACAGGTTGTAATGCAACAGAATAGGAAAACGCCAAGGGGGATGAATACCTTTGCAAGGCACTGTACATGTATTCTTTCCCCAGTAGACTCCAATGTCTGGGCTGACATCCCCAGTAGACTCCAATGGGCTGACATCCCCAGTAGACTCCAATGTCTGGGCAGACATCCCCAGTAGACTCCAATGGGCTGACATCTATACGTTTGTGTATGTTTGAGTAATTCTCTTGGAGGCAGCGATATTACCCTGACATTCAGTTGGATGCCAACTGTTTCGCTAAGATTAACATTATATTTACTGTAGAGGTCTGGGTTTAATATTTCAGAGTTCCTCCCATGTTGGGAACAGAACTGCCTGTGTGTGTGTTTATTTGGTTTTACAATCCTTGTGGGGACCAGAAGTCAAACAAGGAAAGTTCAGAAAAAAGCGGGGACATTTCACTTGTACCCACAAGGAAAAAGGCTATTTTAGAGTTAGGGGTTAGGTTTAGGGTTCGGGTTACAATTAGGGTTAGGGTTAGGATTTAGAGGTTAGGTGTAGGGTTGGGAGTTGGTGTTAGGTTTGGGGTTTGGGGTTAAGGTTAGGGTTAGGTTTAGGGAAAATAGGTATGTATGTTTGTAATGTGTGTGTCTTTGGGGGAGGGGTGTGAGTCTGTGGGGGAGGGGTGTGAGTGAGTGTTATAACACTACGCTGTTATTCGCTCTGTCTTTCACAACAATGTGTCCTCTGGAAAGGACAAACAGGGTGCGTTCTGCCCAGTGATGTCATCATGGCACTGGATGGAGGGAAACAGAGCCAGGAAACATTGGTCCAGTTCGTTTTGCATGGCCCACTGAACCGAATGGGCGGAGTTTGCTCATTTTAAACTATTCCATCGGTGCTTAAGTGATATCTCCACTCACCCGGGAAACTAGACCATGACAAACAAACTCCACCATTCATACCACTCGGACTCCTTTGATAATACCACACTAACTCCTCCTGTTTATACCAACACACTGACTCCTCCTGTTTATACCAACACACTGACTCCTCCTGTTCATACCAACACACTGACTCCTCCTGTTCATACCAACACACTGACTCCTCCTGTTTATACCAACACACTGACTCCTCCTGTTCATACCAACACACTGACTCCTCCTGTTCATACCAACACACTGACTCCTCCTGTTTATACCACAACACTGACTCCTCCTGTTCATACCAACACACTGACTCCTCCTGTTTATACCAACACACTAACTCCTCCTGTTCATACCAACACACTGACTCCTCCTGTTCATACCAACACACTGACTCCTCCTGTTCATACCAACACACTGACTCCTCCTGTTTATACCACACACTGCTCCTGTTCATACCAACACACTGACTCCTCCTGTTCATACCACCACACTGACTCCTCCTGTTCATACCAACACACTGACTCCTCCTGTTCATACCAACACACTGACTCCTCCTGTTCATACCAACACACTGACTCCTCCTGTTCATACCAACACACTGACTCCTCCTGTTCATACCAACACACTGACTCCTCCTGTTTATACCACACACTGCTCCTGTTCATACCAACACACTGACTCCTCCTGTTCATACCAACACACTAACTCCTCCTGTTCATACCAACACACTGACTCCTCCTGTTCATACCAACACACTGACTCCTCCTGTTCATACCAACACACTGACTCCTCCTGTTCATACCAACACAATGACTCCTCCTGTTCATACCACAATGACTCCTCCTGTTTATACCAACACACTGACTGCTCCTGTTCATACCAACACACTGACTCCTCCTGTTCATACCAACACACTGACTCCTCCTGTTCATACCAACACACTGACTCCTCCTGTTCATACCAACACAATGACTCCTCCTGTTCATACCACAATGACTCCTCCTGTTTATACCAACACACTGACTGCTCCTGTTCATACCAACACACTGACTCCTCCTGTTCATACCAACACACTGACTCCTCATGTTCATACCAACACACTGACTCCTCCTGTTCATACCAACACACTGACTCCTCCTGTTCATACCAACACACTGACTCCTCCTGTTTATACCAACACACTGACTCCTCCTGTTCATACCAACACACTGACTCCTCCTGTTCATACCAACACACTGACTCCTCATGTTCATACCAACACACTGACTCCTCATGTTCATACCAACACACTGACTCCTCCTGTTCATACCACACACTGCTCCTGTTCATACCAACACACTGACTCCTCCTGTTCATACCACAACACTGACTCCTCCTGTTCATACCACACTAATTCCTCCTGTTCATACCACACGGACTCCTCCTGTTTATACCACACACTGCTCCTGTTCATACCAACACACTGACTCCTCCTGTTCATACCACAACACTGACTCCTCCTGTTCATACCAACACACTGACTCCTCCTGTTTATACCACACTGCTCCTGTTCATACCACCACACTGACTCCTCCTGTTCATACCAACACACTGACTCCTCCTGTTCATACCAACACACTGACTCCTCCTGTTCATACCACAACACTGACTCCTCCTGTTTATACCACACTGACTCCTCCTGTTAATACCACAACACTGACTCCTCCTGTTCATACCACAACACTGACTCCTCCTGTTCATACCAAAACACTGACTCTCTCTATTTATTAGTAAGAGCTCTAGCAGCCTCTCTATATCTCTCTCACTGTTAATAACAGCTCTAATTCCATCATTAGTTTGTTACCCTGTGGAGGAGTAGCATATTGAGTTCCTTACCAGGAGGCTCCCACCCCTAAGTGATTCACAATGGTTCACACCCGAAGTGGGCAAGGTTAGGAATGTTCCAAGTGGGAGTGTTTAACAGGGACGTCTGTCCACAGTGGGAGTGTGACTGTCTCTAACCCACAGTAACACAGTATTACTCACCCCCGGAGCTGTAACCCTGGCTAGCCTCTAACCCACAGTAACACAGTATTACTCACCCCCGGAGCTGTAACCCTGGCTAGCCTCTAACCCACAGTAACACAGTATTACTCACCCCCGGAGCTGTAACCCTGGCTAGCCTCCTAACCCACAGTAACACAGTATTACTCACCCCCGGAGCTGTAACCCTGGCTAGCCTCTAACCCACAGTAACACAGTATTACTCACCCCGGAGCTGTAACCCTGGCTAGCCTCTAACCC
>NC_059200.1:14780922-14783422 GCF_020615455.1 Coregonus clupeaformis | reverse complement strand
GAACCTCGGCAAGACGGAGCTGCTCTTCCTCCCGGGGAAGGACTGCCCGTTCCATGATCTCGCCATCACGGTTGACAACTCCGTTGTGTCCTCCTCCCAGAGTGCGAAGAGCCTTGGCGTGACCCTGGACAACACCCTGTCGTTCTCCGCTAACATCAAGGCGGTGACCCGATCCTGCAGGTTCATGCTCTACAACATTCGGAGAGTACGACCCTGCCTTACACAGGAAGCGGCACAGGTCCTAATCCAGGCACTTGTCATCTCCCGTCTGGATTACTGCAACTCGCTGTTGGCTGGGCTCCCTGCCTGTGCCATTAAACCCCTACAACTCATCCAGAATGCCGCAGCCCGTCTGGTGTTCAACCTTCCCAAGTTCTCTCACGTCACCCCTCCTCCGCACACTCCACTGGCTTCCAGTTGAAGCTCGCATCCGTTACAAGACCATGGTGCTTGCCTATGGAGCAGTGAGGGGAACGGCACCTCCGTACCTTCAGGCTCTGATCAGTCCCTACACCCAAACGAGGGCATTGCGTTCATCCACCTCTGGCCTGCTGGCTCCCCTTCCTCTGCGGAAGCACAGTTCCCGCTCAGCCCAGTCAAAACTGTTCGCTGCTCTGGCACCCCAATGGTGGAACAAGCTCCCTCACGACGCCAGGACAGCGGAGTCACTCACCACCTTCCGGAGACATTTGAAACCCCACCTCTTTAAGGAATACCTGGGATAGGATGGAGTAATCCTTCTGCCCCCCCCCCAACGCCACCAAAAAAAAAATATATATATATATATTTTTTTTTAAATAAAAAATATATTTGTAAAGTGGTTATCCCACTGGCTATAGGGTGAATGCACCAATTTGTAAGTCGCTCTGGATAAGAGCGTCTGCTAAATGACGTAAATGTAAATGTAAATGTAATCTACTGTTAGGTACATGTTAACTACTGTTAGGTACATGTTAAGTACTGTTAGGTACATGTTAAGTACTGTTAGGTACATGTTAAACTACTGTTAGGTACATGTTAACTACTGTTAGGTACATGTTAACTACTGTTAGGTACATGTTATCTACTGTTAGGTACATGTTAACTACTGTTAGGTACATGTTAAGTACTGTTAGGTACATGTTAAACTACTGTTAGGTACATGTTAACTACTGTTAGGTACATGTTAAACTACTGTTAGGTACATGTTAAACTACTGTTAGGTACATGTTAAACTACTGTTAGGTACATGTTAAGTACTGTTAGGTACATGTTAAACTACTGTTAGGTACATGTTAACTACTGTTAGGTACATGTTATCTACTGTTAGGTACATGTTAACTACTGTTAGGTACATGTTAAGTACTGTTAGGTACATGTTAAACTACTGTTAGGTACATGTTAACTACTGTTAGGTACATGTTAACTACTGTTAGGTACATGTTAAGTACTGTTAGGTACATGTTAAACTACTGTTAGGTACATGTTATCTACTGTTAGGTACATGTTAACTACTGTTAGGTACATGTTAAACTACTGTTAGGTACATGTTATCTACTGTTAGGTACATGTTAAGTACTGTTAGGTACATGTTAACTACTGTTAGGTACATGTTAAACTACTGTTAGGTACATGTTATCTACTGTTAGGTACATGTTAAGTACTGTTAGGTACATGTTAAGTACTGTTAGGTACATGTTATCTACTGTTAGGTACATGTTAAACTACTGTTAGGTACATGTTAACTACTGTTAGGTACATGTTAAGTACTGTTAGGTACATGTTAAACTACTGTTAGGTACATGTTAAACTACTGTTAGGTACATGTTAAACTACTGTTAGGTACATGTTATCTACTGTTAGGTACATGTTAAGTACTGTTAGGTACATGTTAAGTACTGTTAGGTACATGTTAAACTACTGTCAATCAAACACGTCCTGCATCTGAGACAAATTTTAAGTACAGACATCCATAAAAGTAGAAACGTGACAATGTTGTTGGTCAAACCGTTTTATCAAGAAAGCAAGCAATACAATGCTACAGTACTTACATGTTGTATTGACAGTAATGGAGGCAACAATGCACAACTACAGAGAAATGGTCATGTACAAAGCTTAGAAATATTTCAAATGTAACTACAAAATGGATGATTATACAATTGGTCTCATATGTGGTTTGAGTCCAGTATATCTCTGCTCAAACACATACGTACGTGTGCATGTTGAGGATGGTGAGTGAGTACCAGTCAGGACGTGTGCATGTTGAGGATGGTAAGTGAGTACCAGTCAGGACGTGTGCATGTTGAGGATGGTGAGTGAGTACCAGTCAGGAAGTGTGCATGTTGAGGATGGTGAGTGAGTACCAGTCAGGAAGTGTGCATGTTGAGGATGGTGAGTGAGTACCAGTCAGGAAGTGTGCATGTTGAGGATGGTGAGTGAGTACCAGTCAGGAAGTGTGCATGTTGAGGATGGTGAGTGAGTACCAGTCAGGACGTGTGCATGTTGAGGATGGTGAGTGAGT
>NC_059200.1:14353422-14400922 GCF_020615455.1 Coregonus clupeaformis | reverse complement strand
AAAGCTAACGTGGAGAACGTTCTGCTGCCTGCAACATCCTCCAGCATGACCGGTTTGGCGGTGGGTCAGTCATGGTGTGGGGTGGCATTTCTTTGGGGGGCCGCACAGCCCTCCATGTGCTCGCCAGAGGTAGCCTGACTGCCATTAGGTACCGAGATGAGATCCTCAGACCCCTTGTGAGACCATATGCTGGTGCGGTTGGCCCTGGGTTCCTCCTAATGCAAGACAATGCTAGACCTCATGTGGCTGGAGTGTGTCAGCAGTTCCTGCAAGAGGAAGGCATTGATGCTATGGACTGGCCTGCCTGTTCCCCAGACCTGAATCCAATTGAGCACATCTGGGACATCATGTCTCGCTCCATCCACCAATGTCACGTTGCACCACAGACTGTCCAGGAGTTGGCGGATGCTTTAGTCCAGGTCTGGGAGGAGATCCCTCAGGAGACCATCCGCCACCTCATCAGGAGCATGCCCAGGCGTTGTAGGGAGGTCATACAGGCACGTGGAGGCCACACACACTACTGAGCCTCATTTTGACTTGTTGTAAGGACATTACATCAAAGTTGGATCAGCCTGTAGTGTGGTTTTCCACTTTAATTTTGAGGGTGACTCCAAATCCAGACCTCAATGGGTTGATACATTTGATTTCCATTGATAATTTTTGTGTGATTTTGTTGTCAGCACATTCAACTATGTAAAGAAAAAAGTATTTAATAAGATTATTTCTTTCATTCAGATCTAGGATGTGTTATTTTAGTGTTCCCTTTATTTTTTTGAGCAGTGTATATATGTTTACATGACTTATTTGATTGATTTCCATTTTATAAGTCAGAAGACAGCCATCCAGACCTTCCTAGGACCATGTAAAGGTCCTCTGTCGAATAAACGTGTATTTGCCTCCCTCTGGTGGTCGGCTGCATCATTACATCCATTTATGTCACTTCACTGCAACGTTACCTCAAAGGGGCGGTCCTTAGAATACCATTTATCCAGCTCGACTGCTACGCGGCACAGACGTGGCCATTATCTTGTCAGAGGAGCTTGCTTTGATGTTGCTGATAATGTGTTTTCTTGTATGCCGAATAAGCCAGATATTGTTGTTGTGGGAGGAGGCCAGAGGGAGGTGCTGAGTTTGACTGCTACATGGAGCAGGCCTTTTCTAACAAGCTGCTTATATACCTGCCCCTCGCGTCACGCTTGGACAGCCTCGGATATCAGTGCAGGCTTGCTGTTGTGCTGTTGGGAAGTCTGGGCCATGGCTACAGGCTGACAGTACCTAGCCTTCAGATAACAGGCTGACAGTACCTAGCCTTCAGATAACAGGCTGACAGTACCTAGCCTTCAGATAGCAGTCTGGGCCATGTTCACAAAACCTACTCCCCATAAGGAGACTAAAAAGATTTGGCATGGGTCCTCAGATCCTCAAAAGGTTATACAGCTGCACCATCGAGAGCATCCTGACTGGTTGCATCACCGCCTGGTATGGCAACTGCTCGGCCTCCGACCACAAGGCACTACAGAGGTAGTGCGTACGGCCCAGTACATCACTGGGGCCAAGCTTCCTGCCATCCAGGACCTCTATACCAGGCGGTGTCAGAGGAAGGCCATACAAATTGTCAAAGACTCCAGCCACCCTAGTCATAGACTGCTCTCTCTGCTACCACACAGCAAGCGGTACCGGAGCGCCAAGTCTAGGTCCAAAAGGCTTCTTAACAGCTTCTACCCCCAAGCCATAAGACTCCTGCACAGGTAATCAAATGGCTACCCGGACTATTTGCATTGTGTCCCCCCACCCCCTCTTTTACGCTGCTGCTACTCTCTGTTTATTATCTATGCATAGTCACTTTAACTATACCTACATGTACATATTACCTCAATTACCTCGACTAACCGGTGCCCCCCGCACATTGCCTCGGTAGCGGTACCCCCTGTATATAGCCTCGCTATTGTTATTTTTACTGCTGCTCTTTAATTATTTGTTACTTTTATTTCGTATTTTATATTGTATTTTTTGTGTGATTTCTTTTTGGTATTCTTTCTTAAAACTGCATTGTTGGTTAAGGGCTTGTAAGTAAGCATTTCACTGTAAGGTCTACACCTGTTGTATTCGGCGCATGTGACAAATACAATTTAATTTTATTTTATTTGATAGGGGTCCAGATATCTCTGTCCTGAAACAGTACAATCCTTATGGTATGAATTATGATTTGGGGATTCAAATAAAGTATTTTGTGTCTGTATGTGTGTGTGTCTGTGAGTCTGTGTGTGTGTCTGTATGTGTGTCTGTATGTGTGTCTGTGTGTCTGTATGTGTGTGTGTGTGTGTCTGTGTCTGTGTCTGTGTCTGTGTCTGTGTGTGTGTGTGTGTGTGTGTGTGTGTGTGTGTGTGTGTGTGTGTGTGTGTGTGTGTGTGTGTGATTACGAGCGTGTGGGTTGTGATAGATGTTGTTGTCCCAGGCTGCTCTATAAATCAGCAGAGCTGTCTGAGCAGAGGGCTGCTGGAGGTACTGATAAACACACACACACACACACACACACACACACACACACACACACACACACACACCGGACAGACACTAAGACACACACAGACACAGCCACACATTTATTCCATTCCAGCCCTTACAATTACCCCGTCCTCCCATAGCTCCTCCCACCAGCCTCCTCTGATAGCCTTTGTGGGCTTTCTATAGTGATAAAGGCAGCCGTCTGATGTGCTGCAGTGTGCTGCGAGCTGATATACGCAGGACCATCATCATCATCATCATCATCATCATCAGGCAACAACACACAGCTATAACTTCCCTGTCTACCGTTACGGAAAAACCACAAGAATTTCACGTGATCACGTGATTTAATGTGCAGTTAATGTGACAACATGTGAAGCAACATGTACGAACATGATCTCGTGAAATAAATATTTACATTTACATTGACATTTTAAGTCATTTAGCAGACGCTCTTATCCAGTGCGACTTACAGTTAAGTGAGTGCATACATTTTCATACTGACCCCCCTGGCCCCCCGTGGGAATCGAACCCACCCAAATATGAAATAAATGTGACAACATGGGGATGCAACATTTCAACATGTGACACAAACCGGTGCGCCTGGCACCTGCTACCATACCCTGTTCAAAGGCACTTAAATCTTCTGTCTTGCCCATTCACCCTCTGAATGGCACACATACACAATCCATGTCTCAATTGTCTCAAGGCTTAAAAATCCTTCTTTAACCTGTCTCCTCCCCTTCATCTACACTGATTGAAGTGGATTTAACAAGTGACATCAATAAGGGATCATAGCTTTCACCTGGTCGGTCATGGAAAGAGCAGGTGTTCTTAATGTTTTGTACACTCAGTGTTCTTGGTAACTAATAACCATCTGGTGGCCCTGCAGAGACATTAAGCCGCTCCAGACCAAAAGGTCGCGAGTTCATATCCTGAGAGCGTTTATGAACACTCAGGGCTAGATTCTATCAGATCTGTGCTTGCAGAGACCCGCATTGTTTTGGCAGTGTCGGAGGTAGAACTGGGTCAGAGCTGTAAAATCCACAAGCACCTGTGTTATATCTCCCGAGTGGCGCGGTGGTCTAAGGCACTGCATCGCAGTGCTAGCTGTGCCACTAGAGATCCTGGTTTGAATCCAGGCTCTGTTGGCCGCGACCGGGAGACCCATGGGGGCGGCGCACAATTGGCCCAGCGTTGTCCAGGGTAGGGGAGGGAATGGCCGGCAGGGATGTAGCTCAGTTGGTAGAGCATTTTTTGCAATGCCAGGGTTGTGGGTTCAATTCCCACGGAGGGTCAGTATAAAAAATAAAATTATGTATGCACTAACTGTAAGTCGTTCTGGATAAGAGCGTCTGCTAAATGAGTAAAATGAAAATTGCCATTGGCTGCATTAAGAGAAATCCCATGCAGCCTCGTTGGAACACTGAAATGTTCCACAGCCGCTCACCGATTTGACAGCTCAAAAACACTAGCTACAGTGGGGGAAAAAAGTATTTAGTCAGCCACCAATTGTGCAAGTTCTCCCACTTAAAAAGATGAGAGAGGCCTGTAATTTTCATCATAGGTACACGTCAACTATGACAGACAAAATGAGAAGAAAAAAATCCAGAAAATCACATTGTAGGATTTTTAATGAATTTATTTGCAAATTATGGTGGAAAATAAGTATTTGGTCAATAACAAAAGTTTCTCAATACTTTGTTGTATACCGTTTGTTGGCAATGACACAGGTCAAACGTTTCTGTAAGTCTTCACAAGGTTTTCACACACTGTTGCTGGTATTTTGGCCCATTCCTCCATGCAGATCTCCTCTAGACCAGTGATGTTTTGGGGGCTGTCGCTGGGCAACACGGACTTTCAACTCCCTCCAAAGATTTTCTATGGGGTTGAGATCTGGAGACTGGCTAGGCCACTCCAGGACCTTGAAATGCTTCTTACGAAGCCACTCCTTCGTTGCCCGGGCGGTCTGTTTGGGATCATTGTCATGCTGAAAGACCCAGCCACGTTTCATCTTCAATGCCCTTGCTGATGGAAGGAGGTTTTCACTGAAAATCTCACGATACATGGCCCCATTCATTCTTTCCTTTACACCAGGGTTCTTCAATTCCGGTCCTGGAGGGCCGAAACACTTCTGTTTTTTATTTCTACCTGGTTGTTAATTGCACTCACCTGGTGTCCCAGGTCTGAATTAGCCCCTGATTAGAAGGAGAGGATGAAAAACAGAGGCGTTTCGGCCCTCCAGGACCGGAATTGAAGAACCCTGCTTTACACGGATCAGTCGTCCTGGTCCCTTTGCAGAAAAACAGCCCCAAAGCATGATGTTTCCACCCCCATGCTTCACAGTAGGTATGGTGTTCTTTGGATGCAACTCAGCATTCTTTGTCCTCCAAACACGACGAGTTGAGTTTTTACCAAAAAGTTCTATTTTGGTTTCATCTGATCATATGACATTCTCCCAATCCTCTTCTGGATCATCCAAATGCACTCTAGCAAACTTCAGACGGGCCTGGACATGTACTGGCTTAAGCAGGGGGACACGTCTGCCACTGCAGGATTTGAGTCCCTGGCGGCGTAGTGTGTTACTGATGGTAGGCTTTGTTACTTTGGTCCCAGCTCTCTGCAGGTCATTCACTAGGTCCCCCCGTGTGGTTCTGGGATTTTTGCTCACCGTTCTTGTGATCCTTTTGACCCCACAGGGTGAGATCTTGCGTGGAGACCCAGATCGAGGGAGATTATCAGTGGTCTTGTATGTCTTCCATTTCCTAATAATTGCTCCCACAGTTGATTTCTTCGAACCAAGCTGCTTACCTATTGCAGATTCAGTCTTCCCAGCCTGGTGCAGGTCTACAATTTAGTTTCTGGTGTCCTTTGACAGCTCTTTGGTCTTGGCCATAGTGGAGTTTGGAGTGTGACTGTTTGAGGTTGTGGACAGGTGTCTTTTATACTGATAACAAGTTCAAACAGGTGCCATTAATACAGGTAACGAGTGGAGGACAGAGGAGCCTCTTAAAGAAGAAGTTAAAGGTCTGTGAGAGCCAGAAATCTTGCTTGTTTGTAGGTGACCAAATACTTATTTTCCACCCTAATTTGCTAATAAATTTATTAAAAATCCTACAATGTGAATTTCTGGATTTTTTTTTCTCAATTTGTCTGTCATAGTTGTCGTGTACCTATGATGAAAATTACAGGCCTCTCTCATCTTTTTAAGTGGGAGAACTTGCACAATTGGTGGCTGACTAAATACTTTTTTCCCCCACTGTATGTGGGTGTCGGCTATCAAGTGTTTATGCTTGATCTGATTGAATCTAGGCCTTAGTAAAAGTAAAGTGTCCTTGAGCATTATTGACTTGATTCCGGCCAACTTTCAGCAAAGTGCAGAGATGTATTCTTGCCAATAAATCTATTGCTGATCTCTGTCATGGCCACAGACCTTGTTTGCGAAGCAGGAATTCAGGTTTCTGTCATTTAAGAGGTTGTGAGATCAAATCCCAGTTGTGGCTGCATCCCAAGTGTGCTAACCAATGTTGAGATCAAATCCATTTAAGTCCCAGTCAATTACTGACAAAATACAGTTCAGCTGTTCAAATACATTAAAATAGAAATACAACTATTTTCACCGCAACTCAGTAGCCGGTAACTTAAATAAATAAATTATAACTTAATTATAAAATTACAGTTATTAATTCATTACAGTTTGTGCCATAAGCGCATCTAAAGTATCCTTTAAGTTTAAATGCAATTGCAAGTGATGCATGCCAATTTAATTTACAGGATGGGCTAAAAAGTTCCCAAGTGCATTGACAGTAAATATAAAAACACTAATACAGTATCCTACTGTAGAAATACAGTATCCTACTGTAGAAATAGGATTACCGTATAATGACAAAAATTTACCACAAATGAACAGCAATGGCTAACACTGTAGTTTCATGTCATCACATGTTGAACAACCTAATTTCAGATGTGGAAAAAAATCACATGATTTCACATGTCAAATGTGAAATCATGTGAAAACATTTCACATGTGATCACCTTTTTCAAATGTGCGATTCCATGTGTTATCGCTGTTCAGCTAAAATACAACCCCACCTGGGATATGAACTCACAGCCTCCAGAGCTGAAGTATGCTGATCTTCCTGCTGTGCTACAAAGCCTGTGGCATTCCCTACACATTTAAGTCATTTAGCAGACGCTCTTATCCAGAGCAATTAGGGTTAAGTGCCTTGCTCAAGGGCACATCGACAGATTTTTCACCTAGTCGGCTCAGGGATTAGAACCAGCGACCTTTTGGTTATTGGCACAACGCTCTTAACCACTAAGCTACCTGCCACCCCACCTATAATACCTCTCTGCACTTAGTTAAAGAGTGCCATCTACACTGCTATTGTAATTATCAGTTCATCTAACTATTCTCTCATTGATTTCATTGACTTATTCCAGTAGTTTGTGTTCAGTATTAGTCGTCTAATGTTGGCATATTATTCTGTTTTAACGTTACTCCTTAATCGCTATGATAAATATCATGGTTTTTTCTTCAGTGTATTTTTAACAAGGCTGAGGTTTACTTAGAAGTTCAAAGTGTAGCAATTCAGGTGAAATCTGTACTTGACACAAACATGGTGGTGTAGCAGGAAGATTGGAATGCTGTGAACCAAGAGGTTGTGAGTTCAAATCCCAGGCAAGGACATAATTACTGAATAAATGAACATACACAATTCAAATATGTGTGGTAAAAGCACTGTGTGTATCATAATGATACATTTTTGTTTACATCACCCGTGAAAGGTCATGTGATCCCATGTGAAACTTCATGTGAAAATATCATCACATAACAATTTCACATGTGGAAATGTCACGTGAAATCATGTGATTTTCCATGTGAAATCGTGTGGTTTTTCTGTAAGGGTAGGTATTACTGCAGGCTCAGCCCTAATCAACACCACATGACCAAAAGTATGTGGATACCTGTTTGTCGAACATCTCATTCCAATATCATGGGCATTAATATGGAGTTGGTCCCCCCCCTTTGCTGCTATAACAGCCTCCACTCTTCTGGGAAGGCTTTTCCACTAGATGTTGGAACATTGCTGTGGGGACTTGCTTCCATTCAGCCACAACAGTATTAGTGAGGTCGGGCACTGATGTTGGGCGATTACGCCTGGCTCGCAGTCGGCGTTCCAATTCATCCCAAAGGCGTTCGATGGGGTTGAGGTCAGGGCTCTGTGCAGGCCAGTCAACTTCTTCCACACCGATCTCGACAAAACTATTTTCTGTGCGGACCTCGCTTTTGTGCACGAGGGCTGTCCGAGTAAAAATGACCTGCTTTGTTTTATATCAATATATGCTTAACATTGGTAAAGAGATTTTGATAACTTGCAATACTGTGCCTCTGAGAAGGTTTGGTTCCACTCTCTGCCCCCTGCAGCTGGTTTGTGCGTATCGTCAAGGACAACGACTCGGGAGATAAAACTTGGTCTGAGAAGTGACCACAGTGCCTCAGTTCATACTGTTCTTCTGTTATCTTCCACAGCTGTGCGGAGATGTGAGGTGAAACGGAACTAACGTTATCACTTTTTTGTGCGCTATGAACCGATACACATGACTAAACATTTTTAGGTCCACTATATAAGACCTCTGTTTATCTCTGTATGTCAGAGCTCTAGGCCCAACACTCAAGGGTGTTGGGTCGACCAGCCTCATTATTGCAGAGCACTCACTCTATTCATTTGTGTGTGTGGTGTGACCTGCTCCCTTTATTAATACGTTTTGAGTAAAGTATCCTGATTGGTGATTGACCTTGTTGTTAAAGTAGAACTTCCACGACAGGGGCGTTGTCATGCTGAAACAGGAAAGGGCCTTCCCCAAACTGTTGCCACAAAGTTGGAAGCACTGAATCGTCTAGAAACGTCTTTGTATGCTGTAGCGTTAAGATTTCCCTTCTCTGGAACTAACAGGCCTAGCCCGAACCATGAAAAACAGCCCCAGACCATTGTTCCTCCTCCACCAAACTTTACAGTTGGCACTATTCATTGGGGCAGGTAACGTTCTCCTGGCATCTGCCTAACCCAGATTTGTCCGTCGGACTTCACTTTTCCTTCACTCTGACGTCCGACTCATCCCAAACCCTCTCAATTTGGTTTAGGTCGGGGGATTGTAGAGGCCTGGTCATCTGATGCAGCACTCCATCACTCTCCTTCTTGGTCAAATAGCCCTTACACAGCCTGGAGGTGTGTTGGGTCATTGTCCTGTTGAAAAACAAATGATAGTCCCACTAAGGCCAAACCAAATGGGATGGCGTATCGCTGCAGAATGCTGTGGTAGCCATGTTGGTTAAGTGTGCCTTGAATTCTAAATAAATCACAGACAGTGTCACCAGCAAAGCACCCCCACACCATAACACCTCCTCCTCCATGCTTTACGGTGGGAAATATACATGCGGAGATCATCCGTTCACCCACACCGCGTCTCACAAAGACATGGCGGTTGGAACCAAAAATCTCCAATTTGGACCCCAGACCAAAGGACAAATTTCCACCGGTCTAATGTCCATTGCTCGTGTTTCTTCTTCTTATTGGTGTCCTTTAGTAGTGGTTTCTTTGCAGCAATTCGACCATGAAGGCCTGATTCACACAGTCCCCTCTGAACAGTTGATGTTGACTTGAACTCTGTGAAGCATTTATTTGGGCTGCAATTTCTGAGGCTGGTAACTCTAATGAACTTGTCCTCTGCAGCAGAGTTAACTCTGGGTCTTCCATTCCTGTGGTGGTCCTCATGAGAGCCAGTTTCATCATAGTGCTTGATGGTTTTTGCGACTGCACTTGAAGAAACTTTCAAAGTTCTTGAAATGTTCCGTATTGACTGACCTTCATGTCTTAAAGTAATGGTGGACTGTCGTTTCTCTTTGCTTATTTGAGCTGTTCTTGCCATAAAATGGACTTGGTCTTTTACCAAATAGGGCTATCTTCTGTATACCCCCCATACCTTGTCACAACACAACTGATTGGCTCAAACGCATTAAGAAGGAAAGAAATTCCACAAATTAACTTTTAACAAGGCACACCTGTTAATTGAAATGCATTCCAGGTGACTACCTCATGAAGCTGGTTGAGAGAATGCCAAGAGTGTGCAAAGCTGTCATCAAGGCAAAGGGTGGCTATTTGAAGAATCTCAAATATAAAATATTTGTTTAACACTTTTTTTGGTTACTACATGATTCCATATGTGTTATTTCATAGTTTTGATGTCTTCACTATTATTCTACAATGTAGAAAATAGTAAAAATAAAGAAAAACCCTTGAATGAGTAGGTGTGTCCAAACTTTTGACTGGTAGTGTATATTTGTATATATAGTGTATATGCTCTCTGTCACCTGGAAGGAATTGGCTACAGAAATGTGTGTTAGAATAACACTTTTGCATCCATGTTTGGTATTTATCTAAAACGTGTCCTCTGAATAGAACTCTGAAGCTATCTACTGTATATGGATGTATGATCTCTGTGGTTACTTGTAGTTGTTCAGAGTGAACAACTTTAACTGCATTGTTGGTTAAGGGCTGGTAAGTAAGCATTTATGTTGTATTCGGCGCATGTGACAAATACAATTTGATTTGATTTGAACTCTGACGACACTGTATACAATTGTCCTACCCAGCCCACGCCCTCAGGCCATCAAACATAGACATGACCCCCTTCCTAGAGGACGTTGGCTGGTTCCATCTGATTGGATATCTTAGTTTTACTACCTGTGAATTGGTCAACAATTGATTTTGAGTACCAACAAGTCAGATCTGGTATAAATGGAATGAAGGTCTCGCATCCTGTATCCTGTCCATTGGAAAACGTTTTGTATGATACTGTATTTTCACATTTCCTAGGCTTCTGGCCTCTGGCCTAGTAGGGATCTCTTTGTTCATGCTTTGTCTTAACCATAGGATGTACAGTTGAAGTCGGAAGTTTACATACACTTTTTTCAACCACTCCACAAATTTCTTGTTAACAAACTATAGTTTTGGAAAGTCGGTTAGGACATCTACTTTGTGCATGACACAAGTAATTTTTCCAACAATTGTTAAGACAGATTATTTCACTTATAATTCACTGTATCACAATTCCAGTGGGTCAGAAGTTTACATACACTAAGTTGACTGTGCCTTTAAACAATTTGGAAAATTCCAGAAAATGTCATGGCTTTAGAAGCTTCTGATAGGCTAATTGACATAATTTGAGTCAATTTGAGGTGTACCTGTGGATGTATTTCAAGGCCTACCTTCAAACTCAGTGCCTCTTTGCTTGACATCATGGGAAAATCAAAATAAATCAGCCAAGACCTCAGAAAAAGCAGTTTAGCAGACGCTTTTATCCAAAGCGACTTACAGTCATGTGTGCATAGATTTTTACGTATGGGTGGTCCCGGGGATCGAACCCACTACCCTGGCGTTACAAGCGCCATGCTCTACCAATTGAGCTACAGAGTCAAGGTATTGGAGTGGCCATCACAAAGCCCTGACCTCAATCCTATAGAAAATGTGTGGGCAGAACTGAAAAAGCGTGTGCGAGCAAGGAGGCCTACAAACCTGACTCAGTTACACCAGCTCTGTCAGGAGGAATGGGCCAAAATTCACCCAACTTATTGTGGGAAGCTTTTGGAAGGCTACCCGAAATGTTTGACCCAAGTTAAACAATTTAAAGGCAATGCTACGAAATACTAATTGAGTGTATGTAAACTTCTGACCCACTGGGAATGTGAAATAAAATCTGAAATAAATAATTCTCTCTACTATTATTCTGACATTTCACATTCTTAAAATAAAGTGGTGATCCTAACTGACCTAAGACAGGGAATTTTTACTAGGATTAAATGTCAGGAATTGTGAAAAACAGAGTTTAAATGTATTTGGCTAAGGTGTATGTAAACTTCCGACTTCAACTGTACATGCCTTGTAATGCTTGTTAATGGTTTGTAACTTAAATTAAGCTTCATGCCTTGTGTAATGTTATCATTCATTTTACAAAGTTTTTAAATAAGTTATTTGATATTTGCTTCTCATGACCATTCTTGATCTTAGTCAGCTAAACGCATAATAATTGATTGCACATGGTTTTACTATAATGTTAAATGAAGTCAGATAACAATTTTTATAGGCTAACACGGGTCGCATGTGAGGTATATATAATATCATATATGATAAATATTACCCCATTACATTACCTAAGGGACATGCTTATCCAAATTAGTCAACACAAATGGATTAAAAAAACAGACAGGAAGTGGAGGGTACAGACAAGAAGTGGAGGGGGCAGACAGGATGTGGAGGGGACTGTTAGCATGGCGGCTAACTGTGATGTGTTTTCCTATCGGAAATGCTAACTGTTCCTGGTCTAAGTAATAAGTGTCTTTGGTCTCACCGAAGGCAGCGGTCAAGGCAGGGTCCATGGTGGGTTGTCCGTCTCCAGAGGGAAGGTCCAGGCGGGTGAAATCTCTGCTCTTGTCGTTGTTGTACTTCACATTCAGGCTGGTCAGCTTGGAGAACTCCACACGCAAAGTGCAGCACGCGTTATAGATGTTCTGGCCATCCAAAGTCTAGAGAGAGAGAGAGAGAGAGAGAGAGAGAGAGAGAGAGAGAGAGAGAGAGAGAGAGAGAGAGACAGAGAGAGACAGAGAGAGCAGAGAGAGAGAGAGAGAGAGAGAGAGAGAGAGAGAGAGAGAGAGAGAGAGAGAGAGAGAGAGAGAGAGAGAGAGAGAGAGAGAGAGAGAGAGAGAGAGAGAGAGAGAGAGAGAGAGACAGAGACAGAGAGAGACAGAGAGAGAGAGAGCGAGAGAGAGAGAGAGAGAAAGGGTGTTAGATCAACTAATAGAATAGGACAGGCCATATTGGACATATGAAAGAGTACATTTCAGGATAATTGGCACATAAACATGTCTGTGTATCTCTCTGAGCACCATAAACATGTTTGAGTATCTCTATATATGGGTCACTACAGTTACTGTACCACACAGAGAATATAAAATAACAAGCTCCTCTGTAGAGCAGAAGTTAAGAGTTATGTTGCTGACTCAAAGTCACAGGGTTAAGAGTTACGTTGCTGACTCAAAGTCACAGGGTTAAGAGTTACGTTGCTGACTCAAAGTCACAGGGTTAAGAGTTACGTTGCTGACTCAAAGTCACAGGGTTAAGAGTTATGTTGCTGACTCAAAGTCACAGGGTTAAGAGTTACGTTGCTGACTCAAAGTCACAGGGTTAAGAGTTACGTTGCTGACTCAAAGTCACAGGGTTAAGAGTTACGTTGCTGACTCAAAGTCACAGGGTTAAGAGTTATGTTGCTGACTCAAAGTCACAGGGTTAAGAGTTATGTTGCTGACTCAAAGTCACAGGGTTAAGAGTTACGTTGCTGACTCAAAGTCACAGGGTTAAGAGTTACGTTGCTGACTCAAAGTCACAGGGTTAAGAGTTATGTTGCTGACTCAAAGTCACAGGGTTAAGAGTTATGTTGCTGACTCAAAGTCACAGGGTTAAGAGTTATGTTGCTGACTCAAAGTCACAGGGTTAAGAGTTATGTTGCTGACTCAAAGTCACAGGGTTAAGAGTTATGTTGCTGACTCAAAGTCACAGGGTTAATAGTTACCAGATCAATGTGGAGATACACTGCTCAAAAAAAATAAAGGGAACACTTAAACAACACAATGTAACTCCAAGTCAATCACACTTCTGTGAAATCAAACTGTCCACTTAGGAAGCAACACTGATTGACAATAAATGTCACATGCTGTTGTGCAAATGGAATAGACAACAGGTGGAAATTATAGGCAATTAGCAAGACACCCCCAATAAAGGAGTGGTTCTGCAGGTGGTGACCACAGACCACTTCTCAGTTCCTATGCTTCCTGGCTGATGTTTTGGTCACTTTTGAATGCTGGCGGTGCTTTCACTCTAGTGGTAGCATGAGACGGAGTCTACAACCCACACAAGTGGCTCAGGTAGTGCAGCTCATCCAGGATGGCACATCAAAGCGAGCTGTGGCAAGAAGGTTTGCTGTGTCTGTCAGCGTAGTGTCCAGAGCATGGAGGCGCTACCAGGAGACAGGCCAGTACATCAGGAGACGTGGAGGAGGCCGTAGGAGGGCAACAACCCAGCAGCAGGACCGCTACCTCCGCCTTTGTGCAAGGAGGAGCAGGAGGAGCACTGCCAGAGCCCTGCAAAATGACCTCCAGCAGGCCACAAATGTGCATGTGTCTGCTCAAACGGTCAGAAACAGACTCCATGAGGGTGGTATGAGGGCCCGACGTCCACAGGTGGGGGTTGTGCTTACAGCCCAACACCGTGCAGGACATTTGGCATTTGCTCTTCACAGATGAAAGCAGGTTCACACTGAGCACATGTGACAGACGTGACAGAGTCTGGAGACGCCGTGGAGAACGTTCTGCTGCCTGCAACATCCTCCAGCATGACCGGTTTGGCGGTGGGTCAGTCATGGTGTGGGGTGGCATTTCTTTGGGGGGCCGCACAGCCCTCCATGTGCTCGCCAGAGGTAGCCTGACTGCCATTAGGTACCGAGATGAGATCCTCAGACCCCCTTGTGAGACCATATGCTGGTGCGGTTGGCCCTGGGTTCCTCCTAATGCAAGACAATGCTAGACCTCATGTGGCTGGAGTGTGTCAGCAGTTCCTGCAAGAGGAAGGCATTGATGCTATGGACTGGCCCGCCCGTTCCCCAGACCTGAATCCAATTGAGCACATCTGGGACATCATGTCTCGCTCCATCCACCAACGCCACGTTGCACCACAGACTGTCCAGGAGTTGGCGGATGCTTTAGTCCAGGTCTGGGAGGAGATCCCTCAGGAGACCATCCGCCACCTCATCAGGAGAATGCCCAGGCGTTGTAGGGAGGTCATACAGGCACGTGGAGGCCACACACACTACTGAGCCTCATTTTGACTTGTTTTAAGGACATTACATCAAAGTTGGATCAGCCTGTAGTGTGGTTTTCCACTTTAATTTTGAAGGTGACTCCAAATCCAGACCTCCATGGGTTGATAAATTTGATTTCCATTGATAATTTTTGTGTGATTTTGTTGTCAGCATATTCAACTATGTAAAGAAAAAAGTATTTAATAAGATTATTTCATTCATTCAGATGAATATGTGATCTAGGATGTTATTATCTAGGATGTGTTATTTTAGTGTTCCCTTTATTTTTTTGAGCAGTGTATATACAGGGAGTACCAGTACCAGATCAATGTGGAGCTATATACAGGGAGTACCAGTACCAGATCAATGTGGAGCTATATACAGGGATTACCAGTACCAGATCAATGTGGAGCTATATACAGGAAGTACCAGTACCAGATCAATGTGGAGCTATATACAGGGAGTACCAGTACCAGATCAATGTGGAGCTATATACAGGGAGTACCAGTACCAGATCAATGTGGAGCTATATACAGGGAGTACCAGTACCAGATCAATGTGCAGCGGTACAAGGTATTTGAGGTAGATATGTACATGAATGCAGGGTAAAGTGACTAGGCATCAGGATAGATAATAATAAGGTATTTGAGGTAGATATGTACATGAATGCAGGGTAAAGTGACTAGGCATCAGGATAGATAATAATAAGGTATTTGAGGTAGATATGTACATGAAGGCAGGGTAAAGTGACTAGGCATCAGGATAGATAATAATAAGGTATTTGAGGTAGATATGTACATGAAGGCAGGGTAAAGTGACTAGGCATCAGGATAGATAATAATAAGGTATTTGAGGTAGATATGTCCATGAAGGCAGGGTAAAGTGACTAGACATCAGGATAGATAATAATAAGGTATTTGAGGTAGATATGTCCATGAAGGCAGGGTAAAGTGACTAGACATCAGGATAGATAATAATAAGGTATTTGAGGTAGATATGTCCATGAGGCAGGGTAAAGTGACTAGACATCAGGATAGATAATAATAAGGTATTTGAGGTAGATATGTACATGAAGGCAGGGTAAAGTGACTAGGCATCAGGATAGATAATAATAAGGTATTTGAGGTAGATATGTACATGAAGGCAGGGTAAAGTGACTAGGCATCAGGATAGATAATAATAAGGTATTTGAGGTAGATATGTACATGAATGCAGGGTAAAGTGACTAGGCATCAGGATAGATAATAATAAGGTATTTGAGGTAGATATGTACATGAAGGCAGGGTAAAGTGACTAGGCATCAGGATAGATAATAATAAGGTATTTGAGGTAGATATGTACTGAAGGCAGGGTAAAGTGACTAGGCATCAGGATAGATAATAATAAGGTATTTGAGGTAGATATGTACATGAAGGCAGGATAAAGTGACTAGGCATCAGGATAGATAATAATAAGGTATTTGAGGTAGATATGTACATGAAGGCAGGGTAAAGTGACCAGGCATCAGGATAGATAATAATAAGGTATTTGAGGTAGATATGTACATGAAGGCAGGGTAAAGTGACTAGACATCAGGATAGATAATAATAAGGTAGTTGAGGTAGATATGTCCATGAAGGCAGGGTAAAGTGACTAGGCATCAGGATAGATAATAATAAGGTATTTGAGGTAGATATGTCCATGAAGGCAGGGTAAAGTGACTAGGCATCAGGATAGATAATAATAAGGTATTTGAGGTAGATATGTACATGAAGGCAGGGTAAAGTGACTAGGCATCAGGATAGATAATAATAAGGTATTTGAGGTAGATATGTCCATGAAGGCAGGGTAAAGTGACTAGGCATCAGGATAGATAATAATAAGGTATTTGAGGTAGATATGTCCATGAAGGCAGGGTAAAGTGACTAGGCATCAGGATAGATAATAATAAGGTATTTGAGGTAGATATGTCCATGAATGCAGGGTAAAGTGACTAGGCATCAGGATAGATAATAATAAGGTATTTGAGGTAGATATGTACATGAAGGCAGGGTAAAGTGACTAGGCATCAGGATAGATAATAATAAGGTATTTGAGGTAGATATGTCCATGAAGGCAGGGTAAAGTGACTAGGCATCAGGATAGATAATAATAAGGTATTTGAGGTAGATATGTCCATGAAGGCAGGGTAAAGTGACTAGGCATCAGGATAGATAATAATAAGGTATTTGAGGTAGATATGTACATGAAGGCAGGGTAAAGTGACTAGGCATCAGGATAGATAATAATAAGGTATTTGAGGTAGATATGTATATGAAGGCAGGGTAAAGTGACTAGGCATCAGGATAGATAATAATAAGGTATTTGAGGTAGATATGTATATGAAGGCAGGGTAAAGTGACCCGGCATCAGGATAGATAATAATAAGGTATTTGAGGTAGATATGTACATGAAGGCAGGGTAAAGTGACTAGGCATCAGGATAGATAATAATAAGGTATTTGAGGTAGATATGTACATGAAGGCAGGGTAAAGTGACTAGGCATCAGGATAGATAATAATAAGGTATTTGAGGTAGATATGTACATGAAGGCAGGGTAAAGTGACTAGGCATCAGGATAGATAATAATAAGGTATTTGAGGTAGATATGTACATGAAGGCAGGGTAAAGTGACTAGGCATCAGGATAGATAATAATAAGGTATTTGAGGTAGATATGTACATGAAAGCAGGGTAAAGTGACTAGGCATCAGGATAGATAATAATAAGGTATTTGAGGTAGATATGTACATGAAGGCAGGGTAAAGTGACTAGGCATCAGGATAGATAATAATAAGAGTAAAATAAAGAACAGAGTAGCAGCAGCAAATGATGAGTGTGAACGTGTGTGAGAGTGTGTGTGTGTGTGTGTGTTGTGTCGGTATGCATGTGTTTATTATGTGTGTGTCTGCATATGTTGTCTATGTGAACGTGTGTGGGTTTTGTGTGGGAGTGTCAATGTAGTGTGTGTGTGAGTGAGTGTGTATATGGTGTGTACATATAGTCTAGTGAGCGTGCATAGGGTCAGTGCAAGATAAGAGTCAGCGCAGATCGTTTGGGTACCATTCATTGACTATTTAGCAGTCTGGCTATTTAGCAGTCTTATGGCTTGGGGGTAGAAGCTGTCTAGGAGCCTGTTGGTCTGACAGCCGATGCTCCGGTACCGTTTGCCGGATGGTAGCAAGGTGAACAGTCTATGGCTCGGGGGTAGAAGCTGTCTCGGAGCCTGTTGGTCTGACAGCCGATGCTCCGGTACCGTTTGCTGGATGGTAGCAAGGTGAACAGTCTATGGCTCGGGTGGCTGGAGTCTTTGACTACCCTTTGTAGCGCTTTGCGGTCAAAGGTGGTGCATTTGCCACACCAAGCGGTGATGCAGCCAGTCAAGACGCTCTCGATGGTGCAGCTGTAGACATTTTTGAGGATCCGAGGGCCCATGACAAATCTTTTCAGTCTCCTGATGGGGAAGAGGCACTGCCGTACCCTCTTCACGGCAGTGCGGGTGTGTGTGGATCATGTTACGTCCTTCCAAGGAACTTAAAGCTCTCGACCCGCTCCACTACAGCCCTGTTGATGTGGATGGAGGCGTGCTCTCCCCTCTTCCTCCTGTAGTCCACCATCAGCTCCTAGGTCTTACTGACGTTGAGGGAGAGGTTGTTGTCCTGGTAACACACTGCCAGGTCTCTGACCTCCTCCCTGTAGGTTGTCTCATTGCCGTTGGTGATCAGGCCTACCACCATTGTGTCGTCAGCAAACGTAATGATGGTGTTGGAGTCGTAGGTGAACAGGGAGTACAGGAGGGGACTGAGCACGCACCCCTGAGGGGTCCCCGTGTTGAGGATCAACGTGGCGGATGTGTTGTTAACTACCCTCAGCACCTGGGGGTGGCCCGTCAGGAAGTCCAGGATCCAGTTGCAGAGGGAGGGGTTCAGTCCCAGGGTCCCTAGCTCGGTGATGAGCTTAGAGAGGACTAAGGTGTTGAACGCTGAGCTGTAGTCTATGAACAGCATTCTCACGTAGTTATTTCCCGTCTTGTCCAGGTGGGAGAGGGCAGGGTGAAGTGCAATTGAGATTGAATCATCTGTGGACTTGTTGGGGCGGTATGCGAGTTGGAGTGGGTCCAGGGTGTCTGGGATGATGGTGTTGATGTGAGCCATGACCAGCCTTTCAAAGCACTTCATGGCTACAGACGTGAGTGCTACGGGGCGATAGTCATTTAGACAGGTTACCTTGGTGCTCTTGGGAACAGGGACAATGGTGGTCAGCTTGAAACATGTAGGGTTTACAGACTGGGTCAAGGAGAGATTGAAAATGTCCGTGAAGACACTTGCCAGCTGGTCCGTGCATAGGGCTGTTATGGTGACCATGTTACCGCCACACCTGACGGCAGTCAAACTCCACATGACCGTTTAGTCACGGTAACTAGGCTTCTCCAAGCTCTGATGCTGCTGATGGTCATTAGTAGCCTACCAAACTTGCTAACTGCCTGGTACTCAGCACTCTATTGTCCCTCTAATCACTCTGACATCAATGCAAATGTGATCGGAAATCTAATCAAACACTTAATGAGAGCCCATGAGCTCATGTTGCGCAACATTTCTATAGGCTATGCAATTGCGTGAGAATTTTGATGGCCTCTATTAAAAAGAGGAGGATCCCATCAGCTTTCTATAGGCTAGACCTACTATATTTATTTCTCAACTTTCCTTATATTAAGCACATTGCTTCTCTTTACAACAGGAGTATAGCCTACCTGGCTGGCATGAAAATGAACCACGGGAAAAGCGTCCTCCATTCGCTATTTAAGTGCATAGATGACATGTATTTTTTCCCCCTGCCCATATTCCGAGACAGGTGCATGGTAATGGTCCATTCTAAATCAAAACCTATTTCACACTTATATTATACAGTGCCTTGCAAAAGTATTCATCCCCCTTGGTGTTTTTCCTATTTTGTTGCATTACAACCTGTAATTTAAATGGCTTTTTATTTGGATTTCATGTAATGGACATACACAAAATAGTCCAAATTGGTGAAGTGGAATGAAACTTGTTTAAAAAAATTATAAATTATAAATAACGGAAAAGTGGAGCGTGCATATGTATTCACCCCCTTTGCTATGAAGCCCCTAAATAAGATCTGGTGCAACCAATTACCTTCAGAAGTCACATAATTAGTTAAATAAAGTCCACCTGTGTGCAATCTAAGTGTCACATGATCTCTCACATGATCTCAGTATATATACACCTGTTCCGAAAGGCCCCAGAGTCTGCAACACCACTAAGCAAGGGGCACCACCAAGCAAGCGGCACCATGAAGAACAAGGAGCTCTCCAAACATGTCAGGGACAAAGTTGTGGAGAAGTACAGATCAGGGTTGGGTTATAAAAAAATATCAGAAACTTTGAACATCCCACAGAGCACCATTAAATCCATTATTAAAAAATGGAAAGAATACGGCACCACAACAAACCTGTCAAGAGAGGGCCCCTCAACAAAACTCACGGACCAGGCAAGGAGTTCATTAATCAGAGAGGCAACAAAGAGACCAAAGATAACCCTAAAGGAGCTGCAAAGCTCCACAGCGGAGATTGGAGTATCTGTCCATAGGACCACTTTAAGCCGTACACTCCACAGAGCTGGGCTTTGCGGAAGAGTGGCCAGAAAAAAGCTATAGCTTAAAGAAAAAAATAAGCAAACATGTTTGGTGTTCACCAAAAGCCATGTGGGAGACTCCCCAAACATATGGAAGAAGGTACTCTGGTCAGATGAGACTAAAATGTAGCTATTTGGCCATCAAGGAAAACGCTATGTCTGGCGCAAACTCAACAACTCTCATCACCCCGAGAACACCATCCCCACAGTGAAGCATGGTGGTGGCAGCATCACGCTGTGGGGATGTTTTTCATCGGCAGGGACTGGGAAACTGGTCAGAATTGATGGCGCTAAATACAGGGAAATTATTGAGGTTTGAGATCTCAATTGGATTGAGGTCTGGGCTTTGACTAGGCCATTCCAAGACATTTAAATGTTTCCCCTTAAACCACTCGAGTGTTGCTTTACCAGTATCATTGTCCTGCTGGAAGGTGTACCTCCGTCCCAGTCTCAAATCTCTGGAAGACTGATTGTTAACCTGTTTAAATGTTTTGCTCACATCCGCCACGGAAAGCCAGATCATACAGTAATCCGGAAAAACAGGGAATTTCACGCAAGGCACAGAGTTATATTCCTTGTTTGGGAGTTCTGCATCGCTGGGCAACTCACGGCTGGGTTTCCGTTATCGTCTGCAAGCCCTGCCACATACGACGAGCATCAGAGCCGATGTAATAGGATTCCACCTTCCACCTACGTTGTCCTTTTGTATGTTTGATGACTTGTCTGAGGTCGTAGCAACCAGGGCCCTTAGGGAATCGGGTGACATTTTACGACCGACCCCCTAGATGCCATTAGAGGTCTGGAAGGTCTAGAGCAGCGCTCATTAAAATAAACGCCTGATGATGAACGACTATCAGGCCACTGCTGCGTCCACTCCAGGCCAGACAGGCAAGGAGGGATCAGCTCACAGCCCAAATGCCACAACAGGGTTTTATTCACCACAACAGGGACTTATTCACCACAACAGGGACTTATTCACCACAACAGGGTCTTATTCACCACAACAGGGTCTTATTCACCACAACAGGGACTTATTCACCACAACAGGGTCTTTAACCACAACAGGGTCTTTAACCACAACAGGGTCTTATTCACCACAACAGGGTCTTATTCACCACAACAGGGTCTTATTCACCACAACAGGGTCTTATTCACCACAACAGGGTCTTTAACCACAACAGGGTCTTTAACCACAACAGGGTCTTTAACCACAACAGGGTCTTATTCACCACAACAGGGTCTTATTCACCACAACAGGGTCTTATTCACCACAACAGGGTCTTATTCACCACAACAGGGTCTTTAACCACAACAGGGTCTTATTCACCACAACAGGGTCTTATTCACCACAACAGGGTCTTTAACCACAACAGGGTCTTTAACCACAACAGGGTCTTATTCACCACAACAGGGTCTTATTCACCACAACAGGGTCTTTAACCACAACAGGGTCTTTAACCACAACAGGGTCTTTAACCACAACAGGGTCTTATTCACCACAACAGGGTCTTATTCACCACAACAGGGTCTTATTCACCACAACAGGGTCTTATTCACCACAACAGGGTCTTATTCACCACAACAGGGTCTTATTCACCACAACAGGGTCTTTAACCACAACAGGGTCTTTAACCACAACAGGGTCTTTAACCACAACAGGGTCTTATTCACCACAACAGGGTCTTATTCACCACAACAGGGTCTTATTCACCACAACAGGGTCTTATTCACCACAACAGGGTCTTTAACCACAACATGGTCTTATTCACCACAACAGGGTCTTTAACCACAACATGGTCTTATTCACCACAACAGGGTCTTTAACCACAACAGGGTCTTTAACCACAACAGGGTCTTATTCACCACAACAGGGACTTATTCACCACAACAGGGTCTTATTCACCACAACAGGGTCTTTAACCACAACATGGTCTTATTCACCACAACAGGGTCTTTAACCACAACAGGGTCTTTAACCACAACAGGGTCTTTAACCACAACAGGGACTTATTCACCACAACAGGGTCTTATTCACCACAACAGGGTCTTTAACCACAACAGGGTCTTTAACCACAACAGGGTCTTATTCACCACAACAGGGTCTTTAACCACAACAGGGTCTTATTCACCACAACAGGGTCTTTAACCACAACAGGGACTTATTCACCACAACAGGGTCTTTAACCACAACAGGGACTTATTCACCACAACAGGGTCTTATTCACCACAACAGGGTCTTTAACCACAACAGGGTCTTTAACCACAACAGGGTCTTATTCACCACAACAGGGTCTTATTCACCACAACATGGTCTTATTCACCACAACAGGGTCTTTAACCACAACAGGGTCTTATTCACCACAACAGGGTCTTTAACCACAACAGGGACTTATTCACCACAACAGGGTCTTATTCACCACAACAGGGTCTTATTCACCACAACAGGGTCTTATTCACCACAACAGGGTCTTATTCACCACAACAGGGTCTTATTCACCACAACAGGGTCTTATTCACCACAACAGGGTCTTATTCACCACAACTAAGCTAATTTTCATTTCTGATTGCAAAACATATCTCAGACTGCCCATCTTAATCTTTTCTTTTTATTGGCCAGTCTGAGATATGGCTTTTTCTTTGCAACTCTAGAAGGTCAGCATCCCGGAGTCGCCTCTTCACTGTTGACGTTGAGACTGGTGTTTTGCGGGTACTATTTAATGACGCTGCCAGTTGAGGACCTGTGAGGCGCCTGTTTCTCAAACTAGACACTCTAATGTATTTGTCCTCTTGCTCAGTTGTGCACCGGGGCCTCCCACTCCTCTTTCTATTCTGGTTAGAGCCAGTTTGCGCTGTTCTGTGAAGGGAGTAGTACACAGCGTTGTACGAGATCTTCAGTTTCTTGGCAATTTCTCGCATGGAATAGCCTTCATTTCTCAGAACAAGAATAGACTGACGAGTTTCAGAAGAAAGTTATTTGTTTCTGGCCATTTTGAGCCTGTAATCGAACCCATTAATTGCTGATGCTCCAGATACTCAACTAGTCTCAAGAAGGCCAGTTTTATTGCTTCTTTAATCAGCACAACAGTTTTCAGCTATGCTAACATAATTGCAAAAGGTTTTTCTAATGATCAATTAGCCTTTTAAAATGATAAACTTGTATTAGCAAACACAACGTGCCATTGGAACACAGGACTGATGGTTGCTGATAGACGACTAAGTGAAAAATCTGTCTATGTGCCCTTGAGCAAGGCACTTAACCCTAATTGCTCATGTAAGTCGCTCTGGATAAGAGCGTCTGCTAAATGACTAAAATGTAAATGGAAAATGTATAATGGGCCTCTGTACGCCTATGTAGATAGGCTACAATAGCCATTTACAACATTAACAATGTCTACACTGTATTTCGGATAAATTTGATGTTATTTTAATGGACAAAAAAAATGGCTTTTCTTTCGAAAAAACAAAGACATTTCTAAGTGACCCCCAAACTTTTAAACGGTAGTATACCAAAGTAGTGGGCCAGATATATTTTATTTGATATATATTATTTGTGTGGGGAACAGGGGAAGACATAGCAACAGTACAACAGAACACAGACAGAGCAGAGGCCAGACTACAGCACACTAAAGGATTTAATTACTGGCTGTCTTCTCTGGGTTGGTCCCCGCTGCCTTCATTACATCTCGGCGGTTGCGTCCCAAATGGAACCCTGTCCCATTTATAGTGCACTACTTATAGGGTAAATATAGGGTGCCATTTGGGATGCAGGCCCTGCTGTCTTCTCTGGTTTGGTCTCACTACCTACATTGCATCTCTCCTCTCCTCGCCACAGAGCCACTGACGGATGAAACCCTGGAGGGCTGATGATTTGTGGCCTAGGAGTGTGTGTGTGTGTGTGTGTGTGTGTGTGTGTGTGTGGGGGCTCTATAGCAGGGAATGAAATGAAAGAAGGCAGACAGGGTTGCAAAATTCCGGTAACTGTCCCAAAATTACCAAGTTTTCCAGAAATCCTGGTTGGAAGATTTCAGAAATCAGGAGGGAATAAGCAGGAAAAACAGAATCGTCCAACCAGGATTTTTGGAAAACCAGGGAATTTTGGGGAAAATACTGGAATTTTGCAACCCTACAGGCAGTAAAACACACCGTCCAACCTCCCAGAGGTAGACAGCATGTTAACCGTCCAACCTCTCCTCCTCCAAGATCAGAGGTAGACAGCATGTTAACCGTCCAACCTCTCAGAGGTAGACAGCATGTTAACCGTCCAACCTCTCAGAGGTAGACAGCATGTTAACCGTCCAACCTCCCAGAGGTAGACAGCATGTTAACCGTCCAACCTCCCAGAGGTAGACAGCATGTTAACCGTCCAACCTCTCAGAGGTAGACAGCATGTTAACCGTCCAACCTCTCAGAGGTAGACAGCATGTTAACCGTCCAACCTCCCAGAGGTAGACAGCATGTTAACCGTCCAACCTCCCAGAGGTAGACAGCATGTTAACCGTCCAACCTCCCGGAGGTAGACAGCATGTTAACCGTCCAACCTCCCGGAGGTAGACAGCATGTTAACCGTCCAACCTCCCAGAGGTAGACAGCATGTTAACCGTCCAACCTCCCAGAGGTAGACAGCATGTTAACCGTCCAACCTCCCAGAGGTGGACAGCATGTTTAGCCTGTATGTTTGTCCAGTGAATAAACAAAGATCTATGCAGAAACAGACCGCTAGTCAGCATCGAGGGAAAGATGAACGGAGCAAAGTACAGAGGAGATCCTTGATGAAAACCTGCTCCAGAGCGCTCACGACCTCAGACTGGGGCGAAGGTTCACCTTCCAACAGGACAACGACCCTAAGCACACAGCCAAGACAACGCAGGAGTGGCTTCGGGACAAGTCTCTGAATGTCCTTGAGTGGCCCAGCCAGCGCCCCGACTTGAACCCAATCGAACATCTCTGGAGAGACCTGAAAATAGCTGTGCAGCAACGCTCCCCATCCAACCTGACAGAGCTTGAGAGGATCTGCAGAGAAAAATGGGAGAAACTCCCCAAATACAGGTGTGCCAAGCTTGTAGCGTCTTACCCAAGAAGACTTGAGGCTGTAATCGCTGCCAATGGTGCTTCAACAAAGCACTGAGTAAATGGTCTGAATACTTATGTATATGTGTATTTCCGTTTTTTTGTTTTTCTTTTACTTGCAAAAATGTCTAAAAACCTGTTTTTGCTTTGGCATTATGGGGTATTGTGTGTAGATTGATGAGGGGAAAAAACTATTTCATCTATTTTAGAATAAGGCTGTAACGTAACAAAATGTGGAAAAAGTCAAGGGGTCTGAATAATTTCCGAATGCACTATATACAGGGTGTACCAGTACCGAGTCGATGTACAGGTTATTGAGGTAGCTATGTACATATAGCTAGGGGTAAAGTGACTAGACAACAGGATAGATAATAGACAGTAGCAGCAGTATACTGTAGGTAGGGGTAAAGTGACTAGACAACAGGATAGATAATAGACAGTAGCAGCAGTATACTGTAGGGAGGGGTAAAGTGACTAGACAACAGGATTACATTTACATTACATTTAAGTCATTTAGCAGACGCTCTTATCCAGAGCGACCTACAAATTGGTGCATTCACCCTATAGCCAGTGGGTTAACCACTTTACAAAAAAAAAAAAAAATTTGTAGCAGCAGTATACTGTAGGTAGGGGTAAAGTGACTAGGCAACAGGATAGATAATAGACAGTAGCAGCAGTATACTGTAGGTAGGGGTAAAGTGACTAGGCAACAGGATAGATAATAGACAGTAGCAGCAGTATACTGTAGGTAGGGGTAAAGTGACTAGACAACAGGATAGATAATAGACAGTAGCAGCAGTATACTGTAGGTAGGGGTAAAGTGACTAGACAACAGGATAGATAATAGACAGTAGAAGCAGTATACTGTAGGTAGGGGTAATGTGACTAGACAACAGGATAGATAATAGACAGTAGCAGCAGTATACTGTAGGTAGGGGTAAAGTGACTAGACAACAGGATAGATAATAGACAGTAGCAGCAGTATACTGTAGGTAGGGGGTAAAGTGACTAGACAACAGGATATATAATAGACAGTAGCAGCAGTATACTGTAGGTAGGGGTAAAGTGACTAGACAACAGGATAGATAATAGACAGTAGCAGCAGTATACTGTAGGTAGGGGTAAAGTGACTAGACAACAGGATAGATAATAGACAGTAGCAGCAGTATTGTTATGGATACAGGTATCCTGTGTCTTTTTGTGTTTTTCCTCTCCTTCTGCCCTAATCACAGGTGTCCTGTATGTTCCTGATTGGTGGTCGTTGGGGTGTCTGCTGATTGCTAAGGTGGACCAATCAGTGAACATTCCTCTGCATTGCACCACCTGTTTCTGGTTTTTCAATCACACATCCCATTGTTTAAAAGCCGGTCAGTTGTGTTTGTTGTGAGAGACTATTTCCGTATGTGAGTATGGATACTGTGGTGTCCTGTGTTTTGTGTACTCACTCATTTGCTGGTTACTCTGTTTGGTAACTCTGTGTGTTTCTGGGAAAAGGGGAATTTAAGCAAGTTGCCCTTGGGCGTACATTACCCGTAGGAAGAAAACTGTCTAAAAACACTAGTTAGACCTGAGCGGACCACCCACTGTATTTTTGTATGATTAGCAGTAGCTTAGCGGTTCTTGAGGCAGGCAAGATCAGTTTAGGATTTTTTTACACTATTGTTTCATTTCTTGGGTCCTGCTCAGCCCTTTTTCCCAAACCTTTACCGTGTGTTCAAAAATAAACCTTTTATGTTTGACGGTAGTTTATGGTTGTCGTGTAGTTTTTGTTCTCACTGTTCCATGTCACGCTTATAATTTGCATGAATTATGTTACGGGTCTCTTGTCCATCCACCCTAGACGTTTAAAGCCACGGGGTTCGTAACAAGTTTACTGTAGGTAGGGGTAAAGTGACTAGGCAACAGGATAGATAATAGACAGTAGCAGCAGTATACTGTAGGTAGGTGTAAAGTGACTAGACAACAGGATAGATAATAGACAGTAGCAGCAGTATACTGTAGGTAGGGGTAAAGTGACTAGACAACAGGATAGATAATAGACAGTAGCAGCAGTATACTGTAGGTAGGGGTAAAGTGACTAGACAACAGGATAGATAATAGACAGTAGCAGCAGTATACTGTAGGTAGGGGTAAAGTGACTAGGCAACAGGATAGATAATAGACAGTAGCAGCAGTATACTGTAGGTAGGGGTAAAGTGACTAGACAACAGGATAGATAATAGACAGTAGCAGCAGTATACTGTAGGTAGGGGTAAAGTGACTAGACAACAGGATAGATAATAGACAGTAGCAGCAGTATACTGTAGGTAGGGGTAAAGTGACTAGACAACAGGATAGATAATAGAGTAGCAGCAGTGTATGTGATGTGTTTGTGTTTGTTTGTGTGTGTGTGTGTGTGTGTGTAGCGTCAGTATGCATGTGTACACATGTTATGTGTGTGTGGGTGTGTGTGTGTGTGTGTGTTTGTGTGTGTATTGGGGTGTCAGTGTGAGTGTGTGGGTAGAGTCCAGTGTGTGTGCATAGAGTCAGTGCAAAAAGGGTCAGTGCAGGTAGTCCTGGGAGCCATTGGATTAGCTATTCAGCAGTCTTGTTTATCAAATCAAATCAAATACATTTTTGACAATTTTGAGGGCCTTCCTCTGACACCGCCTGGTATAGAGGTCCTGGATGGCAGGAAGCTTGGCCCCAGTGATGTACTTGAACTCCTGAGTGGCGCAGTGGTCTAAGGCACTGCATCGCAGTGCTAACTGTGCCACTAGAGATCCTGGTTCGAATCCAGGCTCTGTCGCAGCCGGCCGCAACCGGGAGACTCATGGGCGGCGCACAATTGTCCCAGGGTAGGGGAGGGAATGGCCGGCAGGGATGTAGCTCAGTTGATAGAGCATGGCGTTTGCAACGCCAGGGTTGTGGGTTCGATTCCCACGGGGGGCCAGTATAAAAATATATGTATTCACTAACTGTAAGTTGCTCTGGATAAGAGCGTCTGCTAAATGACTAAAATGTAAATGTACGCCCTACCCTCTGTAGTGCCTTGCGGTCGGAGGCCAAGCAGTTGCCATACCAGGCGGTGATGCAACCAGTCAGGATGCTCTCGATGGTGCAGCTGTAGAATTTTTTGAGGATCTGAGGACCCATGCCAAATCTTTTCAGTCTCCTGAGGGGGAATAGGCTTGTGTCAGTCTTGTGGCTTGGGGGGTAGAAGCTGTTCAGGGTCCTGTTGGTTCCATTTCTTGGTGCTCCGGTACCGCTTGCCGTGCGGTAGCAGAGGGAACAGTCTATGGCTTGGGTGGCTGGAGGCTTTGACAATTTTTGTGGCCTTCCTCTGACACAGAGGTCCAGGATGCCAAGACTTATCTGGGTTGAACTGAGCTGAGAGGGAATATATCTGATATTATTAATGCTTCTATCCAAACACATCAGGACAGAAATAGACAGACGGTAGATACTTGTTATGCTCTCTCCTTCCTCTTCTGACTGCTGCTCCTCCTCTGGTTTAGAGGATAAATCAAGTTGTCTGACATCCATGTAGCCTCCAGAGCCAAAGAAATAGCCTAGCCATTTCAACCCCATATGCTCCTGATAGTACAAACAGAGGTATGCCTTTCTGTCGTCAATATGAAGGGGTGTTTTTGACTACGTACCGCTTTGGCGTGGTGGGCATTCATAGGGTCAGCATATTGTAGCAGGGCTTGGAACTGGTTGTTCTTGGTGAAAGTGATGATCTTCAGGACAGTCCCGAACTTAGAGAAGATCTATGGAGGCAAAAAACACAACCCAGTTCATATAAACTCTCTGGCTACTCATCGCCATACTTTAGGGAGGAGTATTATTCCAAGACTGGGATGAAAAGAGTTTCCCCTTTACTATGTGAAGTACTTTGAGCATCCATCAATCAATTAATCAGTCAATAAGTCAACCAGTCATCTAATCAGGGGACCGGGGTTAGTTAGAGGTTAGGGGTTATAGGTCAGGGTTACCTGGTGTAGGACCTCCAGTGATACAGGGTAGAAGAGGTTAGGGGTTATAGGTCAGGGTTACCTGGTGTAGGACCTCCAGTGATACAGGGTAGAAGAGGTTTTCTACGATGATGCGCAGCACGGGGCTCTGTCCTGGCATCAGGGTTCCGTCACCAACAGATGCTGAACCACCCAACGTCACTGCATTGACCGCCTGCAACGCTGCCTGAACTCTCTGTTAGGGGGGGAGGGAGGAGAGGAGAGGGGGATGTTGGGTTTAATAATACCCCAAACAAACAATAATCATAAGTGATATAACTTATTAACGTCATAATGCTGCTCACCACATAGTATTTACACATTGGGTTTACCATGACAACAAACAATCAATAATACATAACAAACGTTGGGTTCACCATGACAACAAACAATCAATAACATATAACAGACATTGATATAGCGGACATTGATAGAGAGGACATTGATAGAGAGGACATTGATATAGAGGACATTGATATAGAGGACATTGATAGAGAGGACATTGATAGAGAGGACATTGATATAGAGGACATTGATAGAGAGGACATTGATAGAGAGGACATTGATAGAGAGGACATTGATAGAGAGGACATTGATGGTGAGGACATTGATATAGAGGACATTGATAGTGAGGACATTGATAGAGAGGACATTGATGGTGAGGACATTGATAGAGAGGACATTGATAGAGAGGACATTGATATAGAGGACATTGATATAGAGGACATTGATAGTGAGGACATTGATAGAGAGGACATTGATAGAGAGGACATTGATAGAGAGGACAGTGATAGAGAGGACATTGATAGAGAGGACATTGATAGAGAGGACATTGATAGAGAGGACATTGATAGAGAGGACATTGATATAGAGGACATTGATAGAGAGGACATTGATAGAGAGGACATTGATAGGGAGGACATTGAGAGTGAGAACATTGATAGAGAGGACATTGATAGAGAGGACATTGATATAGAGGACATTGATAGAGAGGACATTGATATAGAGGACATTGATAGTGAGGACATTGATAGAGAGGACATTGATAGTGAGGACATTGATAGAGAGGACATTGATATAGAGGACATTGATAGAGAGGACATTGATATAGAGGACATTGATAGAGAGGACATTGATAGAGAGGACATTGATAGAGAGGACATTGATAGAGAGGACATTGATGGTGAGGACATTGATATAGAGGACATTGATAGAGAGGACATTGATATAGAGGACATTGATATAGAGGACATTGATAGTGAGGACATTGATAGAGAGGACATTGATATAGAGGACATTGATATAGAGGACATTGATATAGAGGACATTGATAGAGAGGACATTGATATAGAGGACATTGATAGTGAGGACATTGATAGAGAGGACATTGATATAGAGGACATTGATAGTGAGGACATTGATAGAGAGGACATTGATGGTGAGGACATTGATAGTGAGGACATTGATAGAGAGGACATTGATATAGAGGACATTGATAGTGAGGACATTGATAGAGAGGACATTGATAGCAGCAGAGCCAGACAACAGACATGCACGACTGCATCTCGAATGGCACCCTATTCCCTGTACAGTGCACTACTTTTGACCATAGCACTATGGGCCCTTGTCAAAAGTAGTGCACTATATAGGGAATAGGGTCCCATTTGGGATGCTGCCATATGGTCAGACAGAGCGAGAGGCAAAGTGAGAGGGTTTCCCTGGTCATCCATTGTGTGTGTTGTAACATGAACCTCTACAGTGGCTAGAGACAACAGACTGGACTGGACAGACCTGGTGCTGGAAAGGTCATATCACACACACACACCTCCCAAATGGCATCCTATTCACTATACTGTATAGTGCACTAGCTTTATTTTATATACACTACCGGTAAAAAGTTTGGACCCTGTATATATAGCCTCCATACTGTTATCTTATTTTACTTCTGCTCTTTTTTTCTCAACACTTTTTTTGTTGTTGTTGTTTTATTAAACTTTTTAATTAAGGAATAAATGCATTGTTGGTTAAGGGCTTGTAAGTAAGCATTTCACGGTAATGTCTACACCTGTTGTATTCGGCGCATGTGGCAAATCAAATTTGATTTGACCTTCAATTTTTGGGTTTTTCTTTATTTTTACTATTTTCTACATTGTAGAATAATAGTGACAACATCAAAACTATGAAATAACACATTTGGAATCATGTAGTAACCAACGAAGTGTTAAACAAAAAAATATATATTTTATATTTGAGATTCTTCAAAGTAGCCACCCTTTGCCTTGATTACAGCTTTGCACACTCTTGGCATTCTCTCAACCAGCTTCATGAGGTAGTCACCTGGAATGCATTTCAATTAACAGTTGTGCCTTGTTAAAAGTTAATTTGTGGAATTTCTTTCCTTCTTAATGCGTTGTGTTGCGACAAAGTACGGTTGGTATAAAGAAGATAGCCCTATTTGGTAAAAGACCAAGTCCATATTATGTCAAGAACAGCTCAAATAAGCAAAGAGAAATGACAGTCCATCATTACTTTAAGACATGAAGGTCAGTCAATCCTGAAAATGTCAAGAACTTTGAAAGTTTCTTCAAGTGCAGTCTCAAAAACCATCAAGCGCTATGATGAAACTGGCTCTCATGAGGACCATCACAGGAAAGGAAGACCCAGAGTTACCTCTGCTGCAGAGGATAAGTTCATTAGAGTTAACTGCACCTCAGATTGCAGCCCAAATAAATGCTTCACAGAGTTCAAGTCACAGACACATCTCAACATCAACTGTTCAGAGGAGACTGCGTGAATCAGGCCTTCATGGTCAAATTGCTGCAAAGAAACCACTACTAAAGGACACCAATAAGAAGAACAGACTTGCTTGGGCCAAGAAACACGAGCAATGGACATTAGACCGGTGGAAATCTGTCCTTTGGTCTGAGTCCAAATGTGAGATTTTTGGATCCAACCGCCGTGTCTTTGTGAGACGCAGAGTAGGTGAACGGATGATCTCCGCATGTGTGGTTCCCACCGTGAAGCATGTAGGAGGAGGTGTGATGGTGTGGGGGTGCTTTGCTGGTGACACTGTCTGTGATTTATTTACAATTCAAGGCACACTTAACCAGCATGGCTACCACAGCATTCTGCAGCGATACAGCATCCCATCTGGTTTGCGCTCAACAGGACAATGACCCAACACACCTCCAGGCTGTGTAAAGGCTATTTGTCCAAGAAGGAGAGTGATGGAGTGCTGCATCAGATGACCTTGGCCTTCACAATCACCTGACCTCAACCCAATTGAGATGGTTTGGGATGAGTCGGACCGCAGAGTGAAGGAAAAGCAGCCAACAAGTGCTCAGCATATGTGTGAACTCCTTCAAGACTGTTGGAAAAGCATTCCAGGTGAAGCTGGTTGAGAGAATGCCAAGAGTGTGCAAATCTGTCACCAAGGCAAAGGGTGGCTATTTGAAGAATCTCAAATATAAAATATTTGTTTAACACTTTTTTGGTTACTACATGATTCCATAAGTGTTATTTCATAGTTTTGATGTCGTCACTATTATTCTACAATGTAGAAAATAGTTTTAAAAAACTTGAATGTGACACAGCCTGGGATCGAACCCGGGTCTGTAGTGACACCTCAAGCACTGTGATGCAGTGCCTTACACCTCTGTGCCACTCAGGAGGCCCCAGTGCACTAGTTTTGACCAGAACTCTGGTCTAAAATAGTGCACTATCTAGGGAATAAGATGCCATTTGGGACGCAGTCACAGTGGCTGTTCAGGGGTACCGTTGAAGTCGGAAGTTTACATAAACCTTAGCCAAATACATTTAAACATTTAAACGTTTTTTTTCACAATTCCTGACATTTAATCCTAGTAAAAAACTCCCTGTCTCAGGTCAGTTAGGATCACCACTTTATTTTAAGAATGTGAAATGTCAGAATAATAGTAGAGAGAATGATTTATTTCAGCTTTTATTTATTTCATCACATTCCCAGTGGGTCAGAAGTTTACATACACTCAATTAGTATTTGGTAGCATTGCCTTTAAATTGTTTAACTTGGGTCAAACGTTTCGGGTAGCCTTCCACAAGCTTCCCACAATAAGTTGGGTGAATTTTAGCCCATTCCTCCTGACAGAGCTGGTGTAACTGAGTCAGGTTTGTAGGCCTCCTTGCTCGCACACGCCTTTTCAGTTCTGCCCACACATTTTCTATAGGATTGAGGTCAAGGCTTTGTGATGGCCACTCCAATACCTTGATTTTGTTGTCCTTAAGCCATTTTGCCACAACTTTGGAAGTATGCTTGGGGTCATTGTCCATTTGGAAGACCCATTTGCGACCAAGATTTAACTTCCTGACTGATGTCTTGAGATGTTGCTTCAATATATCCACATAATTTTCTTCCTCATGATGCCATCTATTTTGTGAAGTGCACCAGTCCCTCCTGCAGCAAAGCACCCCCACAGCATGATGCTGCCACCCCCGTGCTTCACAGTTGGGATGGTATTCTTCGGCTTGCAAGCCTTCCCCTTTTTCCTCCAAACATAACAATGTTCATTATGGCCAAACAGTTCTATTTTTGTTTCAACAGACCAGAGGACATTTCTCCAAACAGTACGATCTTTGTCCCCATGTGCAGTTGCAAACCGTAGTCTGGCTTTTTTATGGTGGTTTTGGAGCAGTGGCTTCTTCCTTGCTGAGCGGCCTTTCAGGTTATGTCGATATAGGACTCGCGGATATACAGTGAGGGAAAAAAGTATTTGATCCCCTGCTGATTTTTGTTGTTTGCCCACTGACAAAGAAATGATCAGTCTATAATTTTAACGGTAGGTTTATTTGAACAGTGAGAGACAGAATAACAACAAAAAAATCCAGAAAAATGCATGTCAAAAATGTTATAAATAGATTTGCATTTTAATGAGGGAAATAAGTATTTGACCCCCTCTCAATCAGAAAGATTTCTGGCTCCCAGGTGTCTTTTATACAGGTAACGAGCTGAGATTAGGAGCACACTCTTAAAGGGAGTGCTCCTAATCCCAGTTTGTTACCTGTATAAAAGACACCTGTCCACAGAAGCAATCAATCAATCAGATTCCAAACTCTCCACCATGGCCAAGACCAAAGAGCTCTCCAAGGATGTCAGGGACAAGATTGTAGACCTACACAAGGCTAGAATGGGCTACAAGACCATCGCCAAGCAGCTTGGTGAGAAGGTGACATCAGTTGGTGCGATTATTCGCAAATGGAAGAAACACAAAAGAACTGTCAATCTCCCTCGGCCTGGGGCTCCATGCAAGATCTCACCTCGTGGAGTTGCAATGATCATGAGAACGGTGAGGAATCAGCCCAGAACTACACGGGAGGATCTTGTCAATGATCTCAAGGCAACATGGAGGTGGAAACATTATACTTTGGGGGTGTTTTTCTGCTAAGGGGACAGGACAACTTCACCGCATCAAAGGGACGATGGACGGGGCCATGTACCGTCAAATCTTGGTTAAGAACCTCTTTCCCTCAGCCAGGGCATTGAAAATCGGTTGTGGATGGGTATTCCAGCATGACAATGACCCAAAACACACGGCCAAGGCAACAAAGGAGTGGCTCAAGAAGAAGCACATTAAGGTCCTGGAGTGGCCTAGCCAGTCTCCAGACCTTAATCCCATAGAACATCTGTGGAGGGAGCTGAAGGTTCGAGTTGCCAAACGTTAGCCTCGAAACCTTAATGACTTGGAGAAGATCTGCAAAGAGGAGTGGGACAAAATCCCTCCTGAGATGTGTGCAAACCTGGTGGCCAACTACAAGAAATGTCTGACCTCTGTGATTGCCAACAAGGGTTTTGCCACCAAGTACTAAGTCATGTTTTGCAGAGGGGTCAAATACTTATTTCCCTCATTAAAATGCAAATCAATTTATAACATTTTTGACATGCTTTTTCTGGATTTTTTTGTTGTTATTCTGTCTCTCACTATTCAAATAAACCTACCATTAAAATTATAGACTGATCATGTCTTTGTCAGTGGGCAAACGTACAAAATCAGAAGGGGATCAAATACTTTTTTCCCTCACTATAGATACATGTTTCCTCCAGCATCTTCACAAGGTCCTTTGCTGTTGTTCTGGGATTGATTTGCACTTTTCGCACAAAAGTATGTTACTCTCTAGGAGACAGAACGCGTTTCCTTCCTGAATGGTATGACGGCTGCGTGGTGTCAGAAGCTTCTAAAGCTATAACATCATTTTCTGGAATCTTCCAAACTGTTTAAAGGCACAGTCAACTAAGTGTATGTAAACTTCTGACCCACTGGAATTGTGATACAGTGAATTATAAGTGAAATAATCTGTCTGTAAACAATTGTTGGAAATGTTTTATTGTGTCATGCACAAAGTAGATGTCCTAACCGACTTGCCAAAACTATAGTTTGTTAACAAGAAATGTGTGGAGTGGTTGAAAAATGAGTTTTAATGACTCCAACCTAAGTGTATGTAAACTTCCGACTTCAACGGTACATAAGAAAGTGCTACACAAAAATGTCTGTGTCTCTTCACAGTCCCTGTTGTGACGTAAGATGTTATTTTAACAGTTATTTTTTTATCTGACTTCATTGCTAGCTTGAGTTACCTGGGGTGGCAGAGAGTTCCATGTAGTCATGGCTCTATTTAATACTGCTCGTTTCCCAGAGTCTGTTCTGGACCTGGGGACTGTGAAGAGACCTCTGGTGGCATGTCTTGTGTTGCACCGACGAGTGTCCAAAATGTGTGCCAACTGCTTGAACAGACAGTTCGGTACCTTCAACACATCAATACCTCGCACAAAGACCAATAGTGATGCAGTCAATCTCTCCTCAACTTCGAGCCAGCAGAGATTGACATGCATGTTATTAACATTCACCCTCCGTGTACATCTAAGTGCAATACGTGCTGCTTTGTTCTGGACACAACGTAATTTTCCTAAATCCTTCTTTGCTGCACATGACCACACAACTGGGCAGCAGTCCAGGCGCAACAAAACTAGGGCCTGTAGGACCTGTCTGGTCGACTGAGATGTCAAGAAGGCAGAGCGACGCATTATCATGGACAGACCTCTTCCCATTTTAGTAACCATTGAGTCTATATGTTTGAGTTTATAGGTTGGACTGTACATGCAGTGGACTCACCCCCTGATTGGGTAGCTTTTATTGTACATTGAACAAAAATAAAAACACAAAATGTACAGTGTTTGTCCCATGTTTTATGAAATAAAAGATCCCAGAAATTTTCCATATGCAATTTGTTTTCTTTTCTCTCAGATTTTGTGCACAAATTTGTTTACCTCCCTGTTAGTGAGCATTTCTCCTTTGCCAAGATAACCATCCACCTGACAGGTGTGGCATATCAAGAAACTGATTAAACAGCATGATCATTACGCAGGTGCACCTTGTGCTGGGGACAATAAAAGGCCACTCTAAAACGAGTTTTGTCACACAACACAATGCCACAGAAGTCTCAAGTTTTGAGTGAGCGTGCAATTGGCATTCTGACTGCAGGAATGTCCACCAGAGCTGTTGCCAGATAATTTAATGTTCATTTCTCTACCAATTTGGCAGTACGTCCAACCGGCCTCACAACCGCAGACCACGTGTATGGCGTTGTGTGGGCAAGAGGTTTGCTGATGTCAACGTTGTGAACAGAGTGCCCCATGGTGGCGGTGGGGTTATGGCAGGGATCATCAACTAGATTCCACCGCGGGCCAGTTTTTTTCTTGAGTGGATGGTCAGGGGGCCGGTACATAATTACAAATAATTTGTAGACTGCAAATTGAACGACCGCAAGAAGCCCAAACAGATATAATATTTGACTAAAACAATCATTTCAAACCTCTGTACTATGTATGGGTGGGAATGCTGGGAACAGATTTCCAAAATTAAAATCACTGTCCAACAACACAAATAAATAAAAAATATATTTAAAATGTTTATGCTCAGAAAACTTTGGGGGCCAAATAAAACCACCGGTGGGCCAAATTTGGCCCATGGGCCGCCAGTTGGGGAATCCTGGGTTTTGGTATAGGCAGGCATAAGCTACAGACAACGAACACAATTGCATTTTATCGATGGCAATTTGAATGCACAGAGATACCGTGACGAGATCCTGAGGCCCATTGTCGTGCCATTCATCCGCCACCATCACCTCATGTTTCAGCATGATAATGCACGGCCCCATGTCGCAAGAATCTGTACACAATTCCTGGAAGCTGGAAATGTCCCAGTTCTTCCATGGCCTGCATACTCACCAGACATGACACCCATTGAGCATGTTTGGGATCCTCTGGACTGACGTGTACGACAGCGTGTTCCAGTTCCCGCCAATATCCAGCAACTTCGCACAGCCATTGAAGAGGAGTGGGACAACATTCAACAGGCCACAATCAACAGCCTGATCAACTCTATGCGAAGGAGATGTGTCGCGCTGCATGAAGCAAATGGTGGTCACACCAGATACTGACTGGTTTTCTGATATTACCTTTTTTTTTAAGGTATCTGTGACCAACAGATGCATATCTGTATTCCCAGTCATGTGAAATCCATAGATTATGACCTAATTTATTTATTTCAATTGACTGATTTTCTTATATGAACTGTAACTCAGTAAAATCTTTGAAATTGTTGCATGTTGCGTTTATATTTTTGTTCAGTGTACTTAGTTTCACCTGCATTCAATACTATTTTCAGGTCAATTAAGTTTATCTGTAATACAATGAAGGTAGACTGTAGTTCAGATAGAGCCTGGTCAACCGTGGGAGCAATAGCATACATGATGGACTGAGGCCCTGATTGGTCAGGCTATATGGTACTCACCCCCTTGATTGGTGAGGTTGTAATGTACATGCAGTGGATTCAGTCTATGATTGGTCAGGTTGGACTGTACTCACCCCCTGATTGGGCAGGTTGTCTGTCTTGAGCTCGCGGTGGTTGGAGTACTGGATGTAGACGGGCTGGTTACGGACGTGAGGCGTTGCTGTGGTGTAGTAGTTCACCATGGTGATCGCTGCCTCCTCTGAAGCCATTTCTATAAAAGCCTGGTTGGTTGGGAACAACAAAGACAAAGGTCAGACTCTTATGTTGTACAGGACAAAGCTATAGTGAAATTAATGTATATTTTAGTGCCAATATCAATTTAGTCCGGGATTCAATCCGATCGCGAATTGGACAATGCGCCATTTAAAGGTAATTTACGATTGAGCCGTCATATGCAGCGTTTACCGTGAATGTGGTCTCCGCAAACGTGGGAACACTGCCTTTAATCTTTTACTGCAGTGGGCTAAATCAGGGTCACACAGAGTGATTCTTGGTAGTCTTCAACAAATCTACTTTCAAACAAAAGTATACACCTCACACACATGGTTATGGGCTTACAAAAAAAGAAGACACCTGTACCATGTCAAATATAGAGTTGACATTTATTACATTTTGAGTTTGCATCCCAATATTACACTTTATATACATCACAGAAGACTGACATTTTTAACCCAATCGAACATCTCTGGAGAGACCTGAAAATAGCTGTGCAGCGACGCTCCCCATCCAACCTGACAGAGCTTGAGAGGATCTACAGAGAGGAATGGGAGAAACTCCCCAAATACAGGTGTGCCAAGCTTGTAGCATCATACCCAAGAAGACTTATTATTATATTATTATTATATTATTATTATATTATAAGACTTGAGGCTGTAATCGCTGCCAAAGGTGCTTCAACAAAGTACTGAGTAAATGGTCTGAATACTTATGTAAATGTTTTTTTTTTACTTGCAAAAATTTCTAAAAACCTGTTTTTGCTTTGGCATTATGGGGTATTGTGTGTAGATTGATGAGGGGAAAAAACAATTTAATCAATTTTAGAATAAGGCTTTGCACACTCTGGCATTCTCTCAACCAGCTTCATGAGGTAGTCACCTGGAATCCATTTCAATTAACAGGTGTACTCCTGAGTGGGGCAGTGGTCTAAGGCGCTGCATCCCAGTGCTAGCTGTGCCACTAGAGATCCTGGTTCGAATCCAGGCTCTGTCGCAGCCGGCCGCGACCGGGAGACTCATGGGCGGCGCACAATTGGCCCAGCGTCGTCCAGGGTAGGGGAGGGAATGGCCGGCGGGGATGTAGCTCTGTTGATAGAGCATGGCGTTTGCAACGCCAGGGTTGTGGGTTCGTTTCCCACGGGGGGCCAGTATAAAAAATATATATGTATTCACTAACTGTAAGTCACTCTGGATAAGAGTGCCTGCTAAAATGTAAAATGTGTGCCTACTTAAAAGTTAATTTGTGGAATTTCTTTCCTTCTTAATGCGTTTGAGCCAATCTGTTGTGTGTGACAATGTATGGGGGGTATACAGAAGATAGCCCTATTTGGTAAAAGACCAAGTCCATATTATGGCAAGAACAGCTCAAATAAGCAAAGAGAAACGACAGTCCATCATTACTTTAAGACATGTAGGTCAGTCAATACGGAACATTTCAAGAACTTTGAAAGTTACTTCAAGTGCAGTCGCAAAAACCATCAAGCACTATGATGAAACTGGCTCTCATGAGGACCGCCATAGGAAAGGAAGACCCAGAGTTACCTCTGCTGCAGAGGATAAGTTCATTAGAGTTACCAACCTCAGAAATTGCAGCCCAAATAAATGCTTCACAGAGTTCAAGACAACATCAACTGTTCAGAGGGGACTGTGTGAATCAGGCCTTCATGGTCGAATTGCTGCAAAGAAACCACTACTAAAGGACACCAATAAGAAGAAGAGACTTGCTTGGGCCAAGAAACACAAGCAATGGACATTAGACCGGTGGAAATCTGTCCTTTGGTCTGGAGTCCAAATTGGAGATTTTTGGTTCCAACCTCCGTGTCTTTGTGAGACGCGGTGTGGGTGAACGGATGATCTCCGCATGTGTATTTCCCAACATAAAGCATGGAGGAGGAGGTGTGATGGTGTGGGGGTGCTTTGCTGGTGACACTGTCTGTGATTTATTTAGAATTCAAGGCACACTTAACCAGCATCGCTACCACAGCATTCTGCAGCAATACACCATCCCATCTGGTTTGGCCTTAGTGGGACTATCATTTGTTTTTCAACAGGACAATGACCCAACACACCTCCAGGCTGTGTAAGGGCTACTTTACCAAGAAGGAGAGTGATGGAGTGCTGCATCAGATGACCTGGCCTCCACAATTCCCCGACCTCAACCAAATTGAGATGGTTTGGGATGAGTCAGACCCGCAGAGTGAAGGAAAAGCAGGCAACAAGTCCTCAGCATATGTGGGAACTCTATCAAGACTGTTGAAAAAGCATTCCTGTTGAAGCTGGTTGAGAGAATGCCAAGAGTGTGCAAAGCTGTCATCAAGGCAAAGGGTGGCTATTTGAAGAATCTCAAATATAAAATATTTGTTTAACACTTTTTTGGTTACTACATGATTCCATATGTGTTATTTCATAGTGTTGATGTCTTCACTATTATTCTACAATGTAGAAAATAGTAAAAATAAAGAAAAACCCTTGAATGAGTAGGTGTTCTAAAACTTTTGACCGGTAGTGTATATATAAAAAAAATTATTTGCAAAAAAATCTAAAAACCTGTTTTCACCTTGTCATTATGGGGTATTGTGTGTAGATTGATGAGGGAAAAAACAATTGAATCCATTTTAGAATAAGGCTGTAACGTAACGAAATGTGGAACAAGTCAAGGGGTCAGAATACTTTCCGAATGCACCGTATATTTTGTATTTATTTAAGTCTGATATGATTTTGCATAACCACACATCACTTGCTCTATGCAGTATAAAAAATTAAAAAATACGGACATATTTTTTTTTAAATTAATCGCACAAAGTCAAAGAACTACGAATCCTATACACCCTATTCCACCTCACGCTGCAACACTGCCTGGCTGGGGGCGTGAAGAGCTGAGTGAAAGGCAGGGAAGAAGTGAAAGATTTTTTTGAAGCGTTGCGCATAAATGTTGGTCTAATTTACCTGAAACGAAAGTCTAGTGAAGTTAGACTTGTTTACATTGTTTTGTTCACAAGGTTGTTGTTCTGTGTTTGACTTTGAACTGCTAGGGAAGAGAAGACTACGCTGCTACCAAATAGTTTTTATAACTAAACCAAGATAGACCACAGCCCGTCGTTTCAAATGGGAACAAATGAGTCACAGTGGGCAGAACAAGCAAGGAGGTGGGCAGAGTCAAGCACAAGCTAGCGAGATCCTATTGGCACGTTGTAGCATACATTTGCATATTTCCGTTAGGGGAACGTCTACTCTGTGAGGTGTGCATGTGCAATAACTCAATTCGCCTTTGCTCTCCTTCTTAACAATGCAATTTTTTTTTAAACTTTAGCAAAGGGTAAAGTCTTCAAAACTTTGTCCACTCTGTTCGTAACAGATTCTAGTTTTGGGAACAGAAAACTGTATTGAGATCAAATGTTTTATCGATGAGAAAATTAGCAGAATGTCGGCCAAAATCCATCTCGTTCCATCTTCTCCCGCTGCCGGACACTTGGCTTCCTCTCACTAACATATTTGGTAGTGAGTGGAAACACCAAGCGGATGCTTCACATTTACACATCCGGTGAAATATCTGTCTCATTGTTCTATCTGTGCTTCTACCAGTCAGACTCAAGGGGCAAACATGTTACCACGGTAACCTCCCACCCTGAAAGGCAGGTGAAAATGTTTGTCTCATCTGTGATATTTAGGTTAGACTCAGGTCACAAAAAATGAAACGAAACAATATACCACATTACTTCTTACAGTAATACATGTATTGTTTTTAGAAACATTACAAAGCATGCGTATCAGTTTTTTTGTGTTTTGCTGGTGTCATTTTATAGCGGAAAAAAATATGTTGGCTGGTAGATTTTTTAATCTACCTGCCACAGTGTCTGGTGGACCAAAACGTTAATTGTATGCCCTGCCTGTCACTAAGTCAGAGTCTGCAGCACAGAGCAAACATGGATATTCAGAACTTCTTCCGAAAAGAGAGTAAAAAAAAAAGACAGCAGGTCGAGCAGGAGCAGGAAGTAGTGAATGAAGGTCAAAGTGCAGCAGCAGAGTTAGACACTGGTTTGTGCAGGGTTGGGTGGTAGCTAACTAGTTAGTCTCCCTCAGCATAAGGCTTGGCTAATGCTAATAAGCTCGCGTTAGATCTCTGCATCCTTAAGCTACTGGGTGTCAGTCAGACTTATTTTAACAGTATATTTAGTGAATGGGCAAGCTAAGGATGTTGATACAAGTCATTATATTAGGAAAATGTGTTTATTTCCAGCAAGTGTATTTCATGGGTTTTGGTTCTGTAGCTAGCTTGGCTAGCTAGCCACTTTTGGTAGCTATTGGCTGGCTCGCTAGCTAGCTGAGACCGAAGAGACGAGAGAACGTTTTTCTGACTGAAGCACATATCCCCTCATAAGTTTACAGCCAATGGGATATTTGCTAATAAGTTCAGTGACCATTGTCCTGTTGCCATGCATAAGAAACGTGAAGATCAGGCCCTTCATTGTTTTATTTCCCTGTTTAACTATGTTGCAGATAAACATGCACCGTACAAAAGGCTAAGGGTAAAAGGCAGATCCAATCCTTGGTTCAAGCATTAATTGTCTGTGAAATTACAGGAAGTAAATGTATCTTGGGCTAAGGCTAGACTGACTGATTCTACATCTGAAAAGGCCTTTTTTTTCTCCTTCAGACAATTGAGAAATATCTTTGGTTAGAAAATAAAAATACAACATATTTCTTGTTGTGTATCGGACTATGGTGATAAGCCAGCCAACTTCTGGAAAATGGTCAAATCTTTTAAACAAAACTCCACCCCCTCGTTGTCCAAGCAGGTTTTGACTGCCTCTGGTCCCATACCAGACAAAATTGACATGTGTGGTGTTTTTAATAACCATTTTGCTCAGCTGGCCACCTGTTTGAAAGGATCATCTCAAAAAATTAATCTCATTCCACTAGAGGGAGTCCTTTAGTCACCTCAGAACAGATTGTACAGAATGATGCACTAACAGACTCACATACTTTATTTTCATTTCAACCACTTGATGTCTATGATGTACTAAGTGCTTTGCTAAATATTGACGTTAATAAAAACCACAGGGGGTGATTCACTTGATCCCTTCTTACTGCAGCTCTCTGCTCCACTTATTGCAGAACCACTGACCTATATTTTTTTTCTCATGTCCTTAGGTAAATCATTAAAAGGTTGACTGAAATAGGCCTGGATCAGGCTTCTTGCAAGTGGTTTGAAAATTATCTGTCAGACAGGACACAATGTGTGATTTCTGATGGTGTTAAGTCTAGTTTCCAGGATATTACGAAAGGTGTACTGCAGGGATCGGTATTGGGACCTGTTGTCTTTACTATTTATATAAATAATATTGGTCTATCTGTTAAAACTTTTAATTTTCATAGGTACTGTATGCAGACGATACTGTTATGTATGCCATTGCCCCAACTGTAGACCAGGCTATGTTAAAGCTGCAGTCTTAAAAAAACATATTGAGGATCTAGTTAAAAAGCTAAGATTTAAAGTGGATGTATTTTATAGAAATATATCTTGCGTCTCCCTAAACAGCAGGAAGCAGATTGTACAGTCAACTTCTCCTTCGCATTATTGTAGCCATTTTCTGTAGCCTGTCAACTATGCCTCTGTCTATCCCTGTTCTCTCCTCTCCGCACAGGCTATACAAACGCCTCACACCGCGTGGCTGCTGCCTCTCTAACCTGGTGGTCCTTGCACGCACGACCCACGTGGAGTTCCAGGTCTCCGGCAGCCTCTGGAACTGCCGTTCTGCGGCCAACAAGGCAGATTTCATCACAGCCTAAGCTACCCTCCAGTCCCTCAACTTCTTGGCGCTGACGGAAACATGGATTACCACTGAAAACACTGCTACTCCTACTGCTCTCTCCTCGTCTGACCATGTGTTCTCGCATACCCCGAGAGCATCTGGTCAGCGGGGTAGTGGCACAGGAATCCTCATCTCTCCCAAGTGGACATTCTCTCTTTCTCCCCTGACCCATCTGTCTATCTCCTCATTTGAATTCCATGCTGTCACAGTCACTAGCCAATTCAAGCTTAACATCCTTGTCATTTATCGCCCTCCAGGTTCCCTTGGAGAGTTCATCAATGAGCTTGACGCCTTGATAAGTTCTTTTCCTGAGGATGGCTCACTCCTCACAGTTCTGGGTGACTTTAACCTCCCTATGTCTACCTTTGACTAATTTCTCTCTGCCTCCTTCTTTCCACTCCTCTCCTCTTTTGACCTCACCCTCTCACCGTCCCCCCCTACTCACAAGGCAGGCAATACGCTTGACCTCATCTTTACTAGATGCTGTTCTTCTACTAATCTCACTGCAACTCCCCTCCATGTCTCCGACCACTACTTTGTATCCTTTTCTCTCTCGCTCTCCTCCAACACTACTCACTCTGCCCCTACTCAGATGGTAATGCGCCGTCGCAACCTTCGCTCTCTCTCTCCCGCTACTCTCTCCTCTTCCATCCTATCATCTCTTCCCTCTGCTCAATCCTTCTCCCTCCAATCTCCTGATTCTGCCTCCTCAACCCTCCTCTCCTCCCTTTCTGCATCCTTTGACTCTCTATGTCCCCTATCCTCCCGGCCGGCTCGGTCCTCCCCTCCTGCTCCGTGGCTTGACGACTCATTGCGAGCTCACAGAACAGGGCTCGGGCAGCCGAGCCGGAAATGGAGGAAAACTAGACTCCCTGCGGACCTGGCATCTTTTCACTCCCTCCTCTCTAAATTTCTTCCTCTGTTTCTGCTGCTAAAGCCACTTTCTACCACTCTAAATTCCAAGCATCTGCCTCTAACCCTAGGAAGCTCTTTGCCACCTTCTCCTCCCTGCTGAATCCTCCTCCCCCTCCCCCCCTCCTCCCTCTCTGTGGATGACTTCGTCAACCATTTTGAAAAGAAGGTTGACGACATCCGATCCTCGTTTGTTAAGTCAAATTACACTGCTGGTCCTGCTCACACTGCCCTACCCTATGCTTTGACTTCTTTCTCCCCTCTCTCTCCAGATGAAATCTTGCGACTTGTGACGGCCGGCCGCCCAACAACCTGCCCGCTTGACCCTATCCCCACCTCTCTTCTCCAGACCATCTCCGGTGACCTTCTCCCTTACCTCACCTCGCTCATCAACTCATCCTTGACCGCTGGCTATGTCCCTTCCGTCTTCAAGAGAGCGAGAGTTGCACCCCTTCTCAAAAAACCTACACTCGACCCCTCCGATGTCAACAACTACAGACCAGTATCCCTTCTTTCTTTTCTCTCCAAAACTCTTGAGCGTGCCGTCTTTAGCCAACTCTCTTGCTATCTCTCTCAGAATGACCTTCTTGATCCAAACCAGTCAGGTTTCAAGACTGGTCATTCAACTGAGACTGCTCTTCTCTGTGTCACGGAGGCTCTCCGCACTGCTAAAGCTAACTCTCTCTCCTCTGCTCTTGTCCTTCTAGACCTGTCTGCTGCCTTTGATACTGTGAACCATCAGATCCTCCTCTCCACCCTCTCCGAGTTGGGCATCTCCGGCGCGGCTCACTCTTGGATTGTGTCCTACCTGACAGGTCGCTCCTACCAAATGGCGTGGCGAGAATCTGTCTCCGCACCACATGCTCTCACCACTGGTGTCCCCCAGGGCTCAGTTCTAGGCCCTCTCCTATTCTCGCTATACACCAAGTCACTTGGCTCTGTCATATCCTCACATGGCCTCTCCTATCATTGCTACGCAGACGACACACAACTAATCTTCTCCTTTCCCCCTTCTGATAACCAGGTGGCGAATCGCATCTCTGCATGTCTGGCAGACATATCATTGTGGATGACGGATCACCACCTCAAGCTGAACCACGGCAAGACGGAGCTGCTCTTCCTCCCGGGGAAGGACTGCCCGTTCCATGATCTTGCCATCACGGTTGACAACTCTGTTGTGTCCTCCTCCCAGAGTGCAAAGAGCCTTGGCGTGACCCTGGACAACACCCTGTCGTTCTCCGCTAACATTAAGGCGGTGACCCGATCCTGTAGGTTCATGCTCTACAACATTCGGAGATTACGACCCTGCCTTACACAGGAAGCGGCACAGGTCCTAATCCAGGCACTTGTCATCTCCCGTCTGGATTACTGCAACTCGCTGTTGGCTGGGCTCCCTGCCTGTGCCATTAAACCCCTACAACTCATCCAGAATGCCGCAGCCCGTCTGGTGTTCAACCTTCCCAAGTTTTCTCACGTCACCCCGTTCCTCCGCACACTCCACTGGCTTCCAGTTGAAGCTCGCATCTGCTACAAGACCATGGTGCTTGCCTACGGAGCTGTGAGGGGAACGGCACCTCCGTACCTTCAGGCTCTGATCAGTCCCTACACCCAAACGAGGGCATTGCGTTCATCCACCTCTGGCCTGCTGGCCCCCCTACCTCTGCGGAAGCACAGTTCCCGCTCAGCCCAGTCAAAACTGTTCGCTGCTCTGGCACCCCAATGGTGGAACAAGCTCCCTCACGACGCCAGGACAGCGGAGTCACTCACCACCTTCACACTTGAAACCCCACCTCTTTAAGGAATACCTGGGATAGGATAAAGTAATCCTTCTACCCCCCCTTACCCCACCCCAAAGAATGAAAACAAATAAAAAATAAACATATTGTAAAGTGGTTATCCCACTGGCTATAAGGTGAATGCATCTGGATAAGAGCGTCTGCTAAATGACGTAAATGTAATATGTAACTTTCCTGCCAGTTCTTGACTATGGTGACACCATTTACCAGAATGCAATAGCCACAACTCTTAAACCTTTGGATGCCATCTACCATAGCACCCTTCGCTTTATCACAGGTGACAGTTTTAATACTCATCACTGCATCCTGTATCAAAAGGTTGTCTGGTCCTCATTAAAGTCCCCTAGATCACTTCACTATTCCCTTTTTGTTTTTGCTCTACTAACAAGCTTCCAACTAACTTTGTTATTGAAGTATAAAACATGAGTTACCTGTCAGACAGCTACAGTAGAGAGACCCACAGTAGAGAGACCCACAGTAGAGAGACCCACAGTAGAGAGACCCACAGTAGAGAGACCCACAGTAGAGAGACCCACAGTAGAGAGACCCACAGTAGAGAGACCCACAGTAGCTACTGTAATTGAGTACTGGAATTGTCTGTTGTGGCAGGTGGAAAGGTGCAAGTTACCTACAAAAATATATAATCTCTCAATGTTTTAATCTCTCAATGTTAATCTCAAAGTGCACCAAATTCATGTCTTGAAATCCTAGAAACACCCCTATGTTACAAATGATAACATCTACAATGTAATTTTGTTTTCATTCATTCCAATGCAAGTTTTGCACCTTTAAGAGAC
>NC_059200.1:14340922-14350922 GCF_020615455.1 Coregonus clupeaformis | reverse complement strand
CGGGGGGACCTAGTGAATGACCTGCAGAGAGCTGGGACCAAAGTAACAAAGTCTACCATCAGTAACACACTACGCCGCCAGGGACTCAAATCCTGCAGTGCCAGACGTGTCCCCCTGCTTAAGCCAGTACATGTCCAGGCCCATCTGAAGTTTGCTAGAGTGCATTTGGATGATCCAGAAGAGGATTGGGAGAATGTCATATGGTCAGATGAAACCAAAATATAACTTTTGGGTAAAAACTAAACTCGTCGTGTTTGGAGGACAAAGAATGCTGAGTTGCATCCAAAAAACACCATACCTACTGTGAAACATGGGGGTGGAAACATCATGCTTTGGGGCTGTTTTTCTGCAAAGGGACCAGGACGACTGATCCGTGTAAAGGAAAGAATGAATGGGGCCATGTATCGTGAGATTTTGAGTGAAAACCTCCTTCCATCAGCAAGGGCATTGAAGATGAAACGTGGCTGGGTCTTTCAGCATGACAATGATCCCAAACACACCGCCCGGGCAACGAAGGAGTGGCTTCGTAAGAAGCATTTCAAGGTCCTGGAGTGGCCTAACCAGTCTCCAGATCTCAACCCCATAGAAAATCTTTGGAGGGAGTTGAAAGTCTGTGTTGCTCAGCGACAGCCCCAAAACATCACTGCTCTAGAGGAGATCTGCATGGAGGAATGGGCCAAAATACCAGCAACAGTGTGTGAAAACCTTGTGAAGACTTACAGAAAACGTTTGACCTGTGTCATTGCCAACAAAGGGTATATAACAAAGTATTGAGAAACTTTTGTTATTGACCAAATACTTATTTTCCACCATAATTTGCAAATACATTTTTTTTAAATCCTACAATGTGATTTTCTGGAATTTTTTTTCTAATTTTGTCTGTCATAGTTGACGTGTACCTATGATGAAAATTACAGGCCTCTCTCATCTTTTTAAGTGGGAGAACTTGCACAATTGGTCCCCACTGTACCTGAACTTGTCCAATAACAAACGTTGGTTTTCGCTTTCCATTGCAAAACGTTTTGCTATGGCGTGCCATATTAAATATGACCAAGTTGACTGTGGGTCATCAATAATGACAGAACTTGACAGAACACATAGACAGTTTCTAGAATGCAGTGCTCCTTAACATTGTGTTTTATGCAGCCTGGCCAGCCAAGCAGTGCTCATATGGAAGCCTTGTCATTGTAACTCTAAACAAACAGGAACATTCCCAGCAGAAGGCATGCAAACTAAGGCCACACCCACCTACCACCCTTCTTCCATTAAATCACACAGAGAGCATGGAGGCAGAGAGCATGGAGGCAGAGAGCATGGAGGCAGAGAGCATGGAGGCAGAGAGCATGGAGGCAGAGAGCATGGAGGCAGAGAGCATGGAGGCAGAGAGCATGAAGGCAGAGAGCATGGAGGCAGAGAGCATGGAGGCAGAGAGCATGGAGGCAGAGAGCATGGAGGCAGAGAGCATGGAGGCAGAGAGCATGGAGGCAGAGAGCATGGAGGCAGAGAGCATGGAGGCTTGAGCCTGTGGCATTGTGTTGTGTGACAAAACTGCACATTTTAGAGTGGCCTTTTATTGTCCCCAGCACAAGGTGCACCTGTGTAATGATCATGCTGTTTAATCAGCTTCTTGATATGCCACACCTGTCAGGTGGATGGATTATCTTGGCAAAGGAGAAATGCTCACTAACAGGGATGTAAACAAATTTGTGCACAACATTTTAGAGAAATAAGCTTTTTGTGTGTATGGAAAATGTCTGAGATCTTTTATTTCAGCTCATGAAACATGGGATCAACACGTTGCATTTATTTTTTGGTTCAGTATAGAAAGAAAAGTTGGTGGGTGCACAGTGCACTGTTCGGATGCTAACTTTCCCTGAGGTAAATTGATGTTTTGCCAAAATAATATAATTACTCCTGTCTAAATAAAATTATTCAAAATACTTTACCAGAGAGCTTGACCTTTTTTATTTAACCAGGCAAGTCAGTTAAGAACAAATTCTTATTTACAATGACAGCCTACACCGGCCAAACCCGGACGACGCTGGGCCAATTGTGCGCCGCCCTATGGGACTCCCAATCACGGCCGGTTGTGATACAGCCTGGAATTGAACCAGGGGGTCTGTAGTGACGCCTCAAGCACTGAGATGCAGTGCCTTAGACCGCTGCACCACTCGGGAGCCCAGAGGGGCCACAGAGGATCATTAGCTTATTTTTTTTAAATAGCTGTGGATTGTTTCAAATCACAAGTGCATCACGATGCCTATTTGGGAAGCCAGCAGTTTGGGCAGCGTGCGAGGCGATAATATAGTATAGTATAATATAAGCCCATGTAACCAGGCTGAGCCCATTTAACCAGGCTGAGCCCATTTAACCAGGCTGAGCCCATTTAACCAGGCTGAGCCCATTTAACCAGGCTGAGCCCATTTAACCAGGCTGAGCCCATTTAACCAGGCAGATCCCATTTAACCAGGCAGATCCCATTTAACCAGGCAGATCCCATTTAACCAGGCTGAGCCCATTTAACCAGGCTGAGCCCATTTAACCAGGCAGATCCCATTTAACCAGGCTGAGCCCATTTAACCAGGCTGAGCCCATTTAACCAGGCTGAGCCCATTTAACCAGGCTGAGCCCATTTAACCAGGCTGAGCCCATTTAACCAGGCTGAGCCCATTTAACCAGGCTGAGCCCATTTAACCAGGCAGATCCCATTTAACCAGGCAGATCCCATTTAACCAGGCAGATCCCATTTAACCAGGCAGATCCCATTTAACCAGGCAGATCCCACTGCAACAGTAGATTCATGCTGTTTTAACTCTACTTTGTGGTGGAAATTAAATGAATAAAATGATAGTAGTGATTGAACTGGGAAAGAGGAACCAACGGATGTTCTGATCAGCAGTTGTGCCACTGATGTACTACTTGGTAGACGTAACGTGTGTCCCAAATGTAGTGCACTATATAGGAAATAAGGTGGCATTGGGGACGCTGACAAAGTAGTTGTTCATGCTTATGTGATTCACTGTACACTCTTTTAAAAAAATATGCGCTATCTAGAACCTAAAAGGGTTCTTCGGCTGTCCCCATAGCAGAACCCTTTGAAGAACCCTTTTTGGTTCCAGGTAGAACCCTTTTGGGTTCCATCTACATGGAACCCAAAAGGGTTCTACCTGGAACCGAAAAGGGTTCTCCCATGGGGACAGCCGAAGAACCCTTTTGGAACAATTCTTTCTGCGTGTACTGGTATACTCCTATACTGTCTGTATGAATATTTGGGCCTGCCTTCCCTGTGGGTAGCTCTGTAGTGCCTAATTACTGCTTACAGCTATATTATTATTGGTGTTGTTTGTTGTCGGTGACATAAGACATGGCCTGCTTATGTTTATGATGACATGATGATTATTGCATTTCCACCCCTACTACTAAATAAGACCTGTCCTTGTCTGTCTGGGGATGAACTTTGAGACAAGGTATGTGTCCCAAATAGCATCCTATGGGCCCTGGTCAAAAGCACTGCAGTGTGTAGGCAATAGAGCACCGTCTGGGACTCTGTCTGCTCTGTTGGTCAGTAAGTAGTCTTTTTAGTCTGTTTTTAGATGTTTGCTCTTGCTGCCTGGAATCTGAGTAGCTCCGATGAACTGGCCCTGGCAGTAAACCCCACAAAAAGACTAAAATAATGATTTTCCAGAGAAGATCCTGATCTCAGGGAATTAGACCAAAGTTCTCAATTGGTGCAAAATATATAGAGTGCTGCACACACTACGATTACTTAGGTTTAAAAATAAGCTCAACTGGACACCTTAATGATGCAGTGAATGAACTGAGAGAGAGAAAGCACGCAGGGCATTCTACGCCTGTCACGCCCTGACTCAAGGGACGTTTATTTGTTGAGTCAGGATGTGTATATTTCGTGTTGTGTTTATTTCTGTGTTTAAGATCTAGAATGGGTAGATCTATGTTGGCCTGTGTGGTTCCCAATCAGAGGCAGCTGTTGCTCGTTGTCTCTGATTGGGGACCATACTTAGGCAGCCTTTTGACACCTGTCAGTTGTGGGATCTTGTTCCGTAAAGGTATGTTGTGTGTATATGCAACCTTGGACTTCACTTTTCGTTTGTTGTTTTGTCATGTGTTCAGTACGTAAATAAATATGAATGCATATCACGCTGCGCCTTGGTCCTTCTCGTCCGTAAACGATCGTGACAACGGCATTAAAAAACAAATTCAAATTTAAATACCTATTAAAATTTGGCCAAAACTAATTGAATGTGTCATTGAACCAATTGCACTTTATGGCAGCGAGGTGTGGGGTCCACTTGCAAAACAAGATTTCACCCAATGGGACAAACACCCCATTGAAACCCTGCATGCAGAGTTCTGTAAGATTCTCCTACATGTCCAGAGGAAAACTACAAACAATGCATGCAGGGCAGAATTAGGCCAATATCCGCTAATAATAAAAACTCAAAAAATAGCAATTAAGTTTTGGAAACATCTAAAATACAGTGACCCCCTCTCATATCATTACCAAGCCCTGCAATGCCAAGAGCTGAGCAAAGAAAAGAGTCCCCTCATCCAGCTGGTCCTGGGGCTGAGTTCAAAAACCTGTTCTACTGACACACTGAAGCCTCAGGACCAGAACATCCAATCAATCAGAATAAACCAAATTACAACACAGTCAAAACAAAACTACATTACTTATTTGGAAAAACAAGCACAAGTACAAAGCAAAATGCAGTGCTGTCTGGCCCTATATCAACAGTACACCATGGCAAACTATTTGACCATGGTTACTGATCAAAACCTTAGAAAGACCTTGACAAATACAGGCTCAGTGAGCACAGCCTTGCCATTGACAAGGGTAGACACAGGAAAACCTGGCTCCCTGTAGAGGAAAGGCTGTGCCACCACAGCAGAACCTGAGACAGAGCTGCATTTCCTGACAAAATATAAAACAATTAGAGAGTGTTATTTCCCCAAATGTGAACCCCTTATTCAAGGTTCTGTCATGTAGGTTAGTATTGTGGAGTAATTACAATGTTGTTGATCCACCCTCAGTTTTCTCCTATCACAACCATTAAACTCTGTAACTGTTTTAAACATTTACATTTTAGTCATTTAGCAGACGCGCTTATCCAGAGCGACTTACAGGAGCAATTAGGGTTACGTGCCTTGCTCAAGGGCACATCGACAGATTTTTCACCTAGTCGGCTCGGGGATTAGAACCAGCGACCTTTCGGTTATTGGCACAACGCTCTTAACCACTAAGCTACCTGCCGCCCGAGTCACCATTGGCCTCATGGTGAAATCCCTGAGCGATTTCCTTCCTCTCCGGCAACTGAGTTAGGAAGGATGCCTGTATCTTTGTAGTGACTGGGTGTATTGATACACCATCCAAAGAGTAATTAATAACTTCACCATGGTCAAAGGGATATTCAATGTCTGCTTTTTTATTTTTACCCATCTACCAATAGGTGCCCTTCTTTGTGAGGCATTGAAAAACCTCCCTGGTCTTTGTGGTTGAATCTGTGTTTGAAATTCACTGCTCGACTGAGGGACCTTACAGATAATTGTATGTGTGGGGTACAGAGATGAGGTAGTCATTCAAAAATCATGTTAACCACTATTATTGAACACGGAATGAGTCCATGCAACTTAATATGTGATTTGTTAAGCACATTTTTACTCCTGAACTTATATAGGCTTGCCATAACAAAGGGGTTGAATACTTATTGACTCAAGACATTTCAGCTTTTCATTTTTTATTAATTTGTTAAAATTGAGAAAAATATAATTCCACTTTGACATTATGGGGTATTGTGTGTAGGCCAGTGAAAACTAAATCTCAATTTTATCAATTTTAAATTCAGGCTGTAACAAATGTAATATACAGTACAATCAATCAGAATTGGGGTGTGAAGGCATGTACATAGGACAGCAGTCTCTAAGGTCAGGGTAGAGTCCCGGGGGGTATACGGCTAGAACAGTGACTAAGGTTCAGGGCAGGGTACACTCTTAGAAAAAAAGGTGCTATCTAGAACCTAAAAGGGTTATTTGACTGTCCCCATAGGAGAAGCCTTTGAAGAACCCTTGTTGGTTCCATATAGAACCCTTTGGGTTCCATGTTGAACCGTTTCCACAGAGGGTTCTACCTGGAATCAAAAAGGGTTCTCCTATGGCAGGGTTTCCCAACCTTGGTCTTCGGGACCCCAAGGGGTGCAGGTTTTGGTTTTTACCCTAGCAATAGACAGCTGATTCAAATAATCAACTAATCATCAAGCTTTGATTTTTTTATCAGCTGTGTAGTGTTAGGGCAAAAACAAAAATGTGCACCCCTTGGGGTCCCGAGGACCGAGTTTGGAAACGCTGTCCTATGGGGACAGCCGAAGAACCCTTTTGGAAACCTTTTTTTCTAAGAGTGTACTGGGCGGAGGCCGGCTAGCAGTTACTGTTTAACAATCTGATTGCCTGGATATAGAATCTGTTTCTCAGTCTCTCGGTCCCAGCTTTGATACACCTGTACTGTCTCCGTTTTCTGGATGGTAGCAGGATGAACAGGCAATGACTCGGGTGGCTGATGTACTTGATGTACTGAAATACAGTCAGTCAGTCAGTCAGTCAGGGGACCAGACTAATCCAAGGAGCTGGGTTATTCTGCTTAGAAGAAGAGTCAGTGACAAGCTGAAGCCACCGTCTCAGAGCAACTCTGGTGTCCAGGCAGCAGGACTCAGGTCAAACATAGAGAGGGTATAAAACAGTAGAGAGGCCTCACTACATACAGCCCCTCACTCAGTGAAGCAGTATATTTACATTTTAGTCATTTAGCAGACGCTCTTATCCAGAGCAATTAGGGTTAAGTGCCTTGCTCAAGGGCACATCGACAGATTTTTCACCTAGTCGGGTCGGGGATTAGAACCAGCGACCTTTCGGTTACTGGCACAACGCTCTTAACCACTAAGCTACCTGCCATATACAGTTAAATGCTTTATGGTTGTAGCTAGTTGGATAGTTCACTTGCCATATGCACCATTAACCCAGCCATGTACTGTACATATAGCCCCTCACTCAGTGAAGGCCTTGTAGGAATAGTTACACTACCCACTGTAGTGACGTCACATTCCTAATACCACTCCGACTGAAATAGTTCTAAAGAATCTCTACTCTGTCAAACCAGACAAGCATCTGCCCCCCGAGGCAACCATGACACAGTACCCCAGAAGAGATTACAAGGTATTCAGAGAATGACTTGTAAAGAGATTGGTTGTTAGAGGTTAACAACAGAAGAATGGACATATCAGCTGCGTTCCAAGGTGTCCTAGCAACACTGGAAGGGGGCGGAGCCTGCTGTATCGCATTATAGACTGGCTCCTAACCTGTGTGTGTGTCTGTTTATATAGACTGGCTCCTAACCTGCCTGCCACAAGGCTGCAAAGACTGTCAGAGCTAAGTTATTAGTGAGTCAAAAGCACCACCATGCAAATGATAAGCAAACGGTCTCAACTCACTAACTCACACAGCAAACAGTCTCAACTCACTAACTCACACAGCAAACAGTCTCAACTCACTAACTCACACAGCAAACAGTCTCAACTCACTAATTCACACAGCAAACAGTCTCAACTCACTAACTCACACAGCAAACAGTCTCAACTCACTAACTCACACAACAAACAGTCTCAACTCACTAACTCACACAACAAACAGTCTCAACTCACTAACTCACACAGCAAACAGTCTCAACTCACTAACTCACACAGCAAACAGTCTCAACTCACTAACTCACACAGCAAACAGTCTCAACTCACTAACTCACACAGCAAACAGTCTCAACTCACTAACTCACACAGCAAACAGTCTCAACTCACTAACTCACACAGCACACAGTCTCAACTCACTAACTCACACAGCAAACAGTCTCAACTCACTAACTCACACAGCAAACAGTCTCAACTCACTAACTCACACAGCAAACAGTCTCAACTCACTAACTCACACAGCAAACAGTCTCAACTCACTAATTCACACAGCAAACAGTCTCAACTCACTAACTCACACAGCAAACAGTCTCAACTCACTAACTCACACAACAAACAGTCTCAACTCACTAACTCACACAGCAAACAGTCTCAACTCACTAACTCACACAGCAAACAGTCTCAACTCACTAACTCACACAGCACACAGTCTCAACTCACTAACTCACACAGCAAACAGTCTCAACTCACTAACTCACACAACAAACAGTCTCAACTCACTAACTCACACAGCAAACAGTCTCAACTCACTAACTCACACAGCAAACAGTCTCAACTCACTAACTCACACAGCAAACAGTCTCAACTCACTAACTCACACAGCAAACAGTCTCAACTCACTAACTCACACAGAGTCTCAACTCACTAACTCACACAGCAAACAGTCTCAACTCACTAACTCACACAGCAAACAGTCTCAACTCACTAACTCACACAGCAAACAGTCTCAACTCACTAACTCACACAGCAAACAGTCTCAACTCACTAACTCACACAGCAAACAGTCTCCAACTCACTAACTCACACAGCAAACAGTCTCAACTCACTAACTCACACAGCAAACAGTCTCAACTCACTAACTCACACAGCAAACAGTCTCAACTCACTAACTCACACAGCAAACAGTCTCAACTCACTAACTCACACAGCAAACAGTCTCAACTCACTAACTCACACAGCAAACAGTCTCAACTCACTAACTCACACAGCAAACAGTCTCAACTCACTAACTCACACAGCAAACAGTCTCAACTCACTAACTCACACAGCAAACAGTCTCAACTCACTAACTCACACAGCAAACAGTCTCAACTCACTAACTCACACAGCAAACAGTCTCAACTCACTAACTCACACAGCAAACAGTCTCAACTCACTAACTCACACAGCAAACAGTCTCAACTCACTAACTCACACAGCAAACAGTCTCAACTCACTAACTCACACAGCAAACAGTCTCAACTCACTAACTCACACAGCAAACAGTCTCAACTCACTAACTCACACAGCAAACAGTCTCAACTCACTAACTCACACAGAAAACAGTCTCAACTCACTAACTCACACAGCAAACAGTCTCAACTCACTAACTCACACAGCACACAGTCTCAACTCACTAACTCACACAGCAAACAGTCTCAACTCACTAACTCACACAGCACACAGTCTCAACTCACTAACTCACACAGCAAACAGTCTCCACTCACTAACTCACACAGCAAACAGTCTCAACTCACTAACTCACACAGCAAACAGTCTCAACTCACTAACTCACACAGCAAACAGTCTCAACTCACTAACTCACACAGCACACAGTCTCAACTCACTAACTCACACAGCAAACAGTCTCAACTCACTAACTCACACAGCAAACAGTCTCAACTCACTAACTCACACAGCAAACAGTCTCAACTCACTAACTCACACAGCACACAGTCTCAACTCACTAACTCACACAGCACACAGCACACAGTCTCAACTCACTAACTCACACAGCAAACAGTCTCAACTCACTAACTCACACAGCAAACAGTCTCAACTCACTAACTCACACAGCAAACAGTCTCAACTCACTAACTCACACAGCAAACAGTCTCAACTCACTAACTCACACAGCAAACAGTCTCAACTCACTAACTCACACAGAAAACAGTCTCAACTCACTAACTCACACAGCAAACAGTCTCAACTCACTAACTCACACAGCAAACAGTCTCAACTCACTAACTCACACAGCAAACAGTCTCAACTCACTAACTCACACAGCAAACAGTCTCAACTCACTAACTCACACAGCAAACAGTCTCAACTCACTAACTCACACAGCAAACAGTCTCAACTCACTAACTCACACAGCAAACAGTCTCAACTCACTAACTCACACAGAAAACAGTCTCAACTCACTAACTCACACAGCAAACAGTCTCAACTCACTAACTCACACAGCACACAGTCTCAACTCACTAACTCAC
>NC_059200.1:14330922-14333422 GCF_020615455.1 Coregonus clupeaformis | reverse complement strand
CGAGTGACTGAAGGTCTCAGGGCGAGACGTCACCGATTGAAACACTACTAGCGCACACCGGTTACACTCACCCCCTTGTGACCTCCTTCTTCTCTGCAGCAACCAGGGATCCGGGTCAACTGCATCAATCTAACAGTATTTATTCCGTCCCTCTCCTCGCCCCAACCTGGGCTTGAACCACGGACCCTCTGAACACATCAACAACTGCCTCCCGCAAAGCATCGTTACATATCGCTCCACAAAAGCCACGGTCCTTGCAGAGCAAGGAAAACAACTACCTCAAGGTCTCCGAGCGAGTGACGTCACCGATTGAAACGCTATTAGCAAACACCGCTAACTAGCTAGCCATTTCACATGTGTTTTGGTAATTTGTGTTTAAAGGTGTTTTGTGTGTGTTTTGCTAAGTTCTGTTGTGAAATATGTTTTTTGGGTCTTTTGATAAGTTGTGTTGAAAGATGTTTTCTGTGTCTTTTGACAAGTTGTGTTGAAAGATGTTTTCTGTGTCTTTTGACAAGTTGTGTTGAAAGATGTTTTCTCTGTCTTTTGCTGAGTTGTGTTGAAAGATGTTTTCTCTGTCTTTTGCTGAGTTGTGTTGAAAGATGTTTTGTGTGTGTTTTGCTAAGTTCTGCTGAAAGATGTTTTGTGTGTGTTTTGCTAAGTTCTGCTGAAAGATGTTTTGTGTGTGTTTTGATAAGTTGTGTTGAAAGGGGTTTAGAGGTTCATTTGAGGCAGTTAATCTGACATCAACGTCCCTCCTCGCTCTGTTCACTAGTCAGCACAGCAGCAGCCCACTGCTCCTATCTACTCCTTTTGATGATATTCAAATAGCCACCGGCAGAGTATGAATATGCAAAAAAAAAAGAAAAGATGCAATCTCTTTCCCCTTTTCTACTAAGCCCTTCTCTGATATCTCTGACATTTCAGCTGATAAATGAGAGATGCACACACACGCACACACGTACACACACACACGTACACACACACACACACACACAGGAGGCTGTATACACACACACACACACAGGGAGGCCTGCACACACACACACACACACATACACACACAGGGAGGCCATACACACACACACACACACACACACAGGGAGGCTGTATACACACACACACACACAGGGAGGCCATACACACACACACACACACACACACAGGGAGGCCATACACACACACACACACACACACACACACATATGAGGGAGGCCGTCCAAACACACACACAACACTCTGCCATTACACACCCATCCCCAGGTAGGTATCAGCGGGTCCTGCCCTCTCTCCTGTCCTCTCTCCTGTCCTCTCTCCCGTCCTCTCTCCTGCCCTCTCTCCTGTCCTCTCTCCTGCCCTCTCTCCTGTCCTCTCTCCTGCCCTCTCTCCTGTCCTCTCTCCCGTCCTCTCTCCCGTCCTCTCTCCTGTCCTCTCTCCTGTCCTCTCTCCTGCCCTCTGTCCTGTCCTCTCTCCTGCCCTCTCTCCTGCCCTCTCTCCTGTCCTCTGTCCTGTCCTCTCTCCAGTCCTCTCTCCATTCCTCTCTCCTCTCCTGTCCTCTCTCCTGTCCTCTCTCCCGTCCTCTCTCCTGCCCTCTGTCCTGTCCTCTCTCCTGCCCTCTCTCCTGCCCTCTCTCCTGCCCTCTGTCCTGTCCTCTGTCCTGTCCTCTCTCCAGTCCTCTCTCCATTCCTCTCTCCTGTCCTGTCCTCTCTCCAGTCCTCTCTCCATTCCTCTCTCCTGTCCTGTCCTCTCTCCTGTCCTGTCCTCTCTCCTGTCCTCTCTCCAGTCCTCTCTCCATTCCTCTCTCCTGTCTTGTCCTCTCTCCTGTCCTTTCTCCTGTCCTCTGTCCTGCCCTCTCTCCAGTCCTCTCTCCATTCCTCTCTCCTGTACTGTCCTCTCTCCAGTCCTCTCTCCATTCCTCTCTCCTGTCCTGTCCTCTGTCCTGCCCTCTCTCCAGTCCTCTCTCCATTCCTCTCTCCTGTCCTGTCCTCTCTCCAGTCCTCTCTCCATTCCTCTCTCCTGTCCTGTCCTCTGTCCTGTCCTCTCTCCAGTCCTCTCTCCCTTCCTCTCTCCTGTCCTGTCCTCTCTCCTGTCCTCTCTCCTGCCCTCCCAGGATCCTGACACATTGGCATTCAGGCTGGCACCGCCTCACACTACTATTCCCTATTTAGTGCCCTTCGCAGTATGCAATTTAATATAGATCACACCAGCTAACAGGGTAAAGACTCATTATGCCCTTTGCAGTATGCAACACATGAACTACAAATAGCTGCACAAAATGATCCTAATGGAGTTATAGAGATCCTAATGGAGTTATAGAGATCCTAATGGAGTTATAGAGATCCTAATGGAGTTATAGAGATCCGAATGGAGTTATAGAGATCCTAATGGAGTTATAGAGATCCTAATGGTCGCAGGATCCTAATGGAGTTATAGAGATCCTAATGGAGTTATAGAGATCCTAATGGAGTTATAGAGATCCTAATGGAGTTATAGAGATCCTAAT
>NC_059200.1:13990922-14000922 GCF_020615455.1 Coregonus clupeaformis | reverse complement strand
TCTCTCTCCCCCCTCTCTCTCCTCTTTCTCCCTCTCCCCCCTCTCTCTCCTCTTTCTCCCTCTCCCCCCTCTCTCAAGGCAAATAGAATACTGTCTGAATGTCAACAAATCAACAGTGTAACCCTGGTAACACTGTCGCCCCACACACACTGCTTGTGTCCTAAATGGCACCCTATCGCTTAAATAGTGCACTATGTAGGGAATAGGGTGCCATTCTCTGGTCTAAAGTAGTGCACTATGTAGGGAATAGGGTGCCATTTGGGACGTAACCATAGTACAATCAGAGGGAAACACACCTCTCTGTGTCATCAGTCTAAAGCAGAAACACACCTCTCTGTGTCATCAGTCTAAAGCAGAAACAAAATCAAAGCTTCTTGAACTCATATAAAAGGACACAATTGCCCATTAAATACTTTTCGATATATTATATGCATTATATAAAAAAACACTATAAGAAACCATTAACAAGGTTCTTGAGGGTAGCTTCAATCCCAAATGACACTCTATATAGTGTACTACTTTAGACCAGAGGTTTTGACCTATGACCATGTCCAAAAGTAGTGCACTACATAGGGAATAGGGTGCCATTTGAGTCTCAGCCTGTGGTGTTTCTTTCAGGGGAATGAACGGACTCGGTGCATGCCCAGAATGTTCTTTGGGGTCGGAGGGCACGGCCCACAACCTACTTCCCTAGACAGTTCTCAGGTCCTGGTTTGTGGGTTGGTGGAGTCCTCACTCAGGGAAAAATGACATGCTCCTTTGGCCTAGTAGTAACAAGGTGTTGTTTTATCATCTCAGGGTTTTAATAATCAATTGCTCCTGTTGTTGTTTAGTCCATTTAGAGAAGGTAAAACTCCTGTCCCGTTCTGACTGACGTCACTACGAAGGAGCTGGAAATAGAGCTGTTCAGTCCATTTAGAGAAGGTAAAACTCCTGTCCCGTTCTGACTGACGTCACTACGAACGAGCTGGACATAGAGCTGTTTAGTCCATTTAGAGAAGGTAAAACTCCTGTCCCGTTCTGACTGACGTCACTACGAAGGAGCTGGAAATAGAGCTGTTCAGTCCATTTAGAGAAGGTAAAACTCCTGTCCCGTTCTGACTGACGTCACTAGGAACGAGCTGGACATAGAGCTGTTTAGTCCATTTAGAGAAGGTAAAACTCCTGTCCCGTTCTGACTGACGTCACTACGAAGGAGCTGGACATAGAGCTGTTTAGTCCATTTAGAGAAGGTAAAACTCCTGCCTGGTTCTGACTGACGTCACTACGAAGGAGCTGGACATAGAGCTGTTTAGTCCATTTAGAGAAGGTAAAACTCCTGTCCCGTTCTGACTGACGTCACTACGAAGGAGCTGGACATAGAGCTGTTTAGTCCATTTAGAGAAGGTAAAACTCCTGTCCCGTTCTGACTGACGTCACTACGAAGGAGCTGGACATAGAGCTGTTTAGTCCATTTAGAGAAGGTAAAACTCCTGCCTGGTTCTGACTGACGTCACTACGAAGGAGCTGGAAATAGAGCTGTTTAGTCCATTTAGAGAAGGTAAAACTCCTGCCTGGTTCTGACTGACGTCACTACGAAGGAGCTGGACATAGAGCTGTTTAGTCCATTTAGAGAAGGTAAAACTCCTGTCCCGTTCTGACTGACGTCACTACGAACGAGCTGGACATAGAGCTGTTTAGTCCATTTAGAGAAGGTAAAACTCCTGTCCCGTTCTGACTGACGTCACTACGAAGGAGCTGGAAATAGAGCTCTGCCAATACTCCTGTCCCGTTCTGACTGACGTCACTACGAAGGAGCTGGAAATAGAGCTGTTTAGTCCATTAGAGCTGGGCATAGAGCTCTGCCAATACTCCTGTTGGTAATGAAAAACATGTCCCCTTGTCAGGACATGACTGGATTTAAAAAGTTTGATATTTTCATGCAAACTGTCACTTTTACTGCAATGGACTGTGGTGTTTTGAAATGTGTGGTCCTTGACCCAATTTAACTCCAAAACGTTGTTTTTTTTGTAGGATAATGGACTACTCCAAAAAGCGTAACAATTCTCACCAATCTTTCCCTCAGCTACCGAGGGCAAGAGTGAAAACAATCTGCAAACATAAAAACATTTCTTCCAGGCAGATATTCCATACATCAAATACACATCAATCCTATGTCATTATGTTACCAGTGAAGACTGCTTACATCGGGGAAGAGCTCAAATTAAACAAGCAATGCCGATACAGGTACTTCAGAAATGATCAGTGGGTTACATTTTTTTTTTTTAAATATCTGACATTCAAATACTTAATAACACAGACTGTTTTGAAACCAGTTGGATGATTATTTTTGTCTTGTTCAGTATTAGAGTCCTAAAACACAAACTCCCAGACATGTATTGTGTCACATCCATAGAATTAGAACTGTTGCCATAATGGGTGGACTGGCGGCCATTTTCAGTGTCGCCATAGTAGTTCATTCTGTTTTCTATAGATGAGGCATTCTACACCACTTACATTGCATAACACATTTTACATTTATAATATGTGTGTCCCAAATGGCACCCTATTCCCTATATAGTGCACTACTTTAGACCAGAGAATGGCACCCTATTCCCTATATAGTGCACTCCTTTAGACCAGAGAATGGCACCCTATTCCCTATATAGTGCACTCCTTTAGACCAGAGAATGGCACCCTATTCCCTATATAGTGCACTCCTTTTGACCGGGGCCCATAGGGCTCTATGTAGGGAATAGGGGGCTGTTTGGGACACTTCCCATCGTTTTTTTAGTTTTTTTTAATGACAACAATAATTGTCAATAGGCACATCTATGACTACAAGCATGTTCATCTCATTCATCTCACTGATTGGTTATTAGGCCATCCAGTCATCAACTCCCTGATAATCACATCCATCTATAAAAACACTCTTCCTATATTGATCAAACTGATCAATTAAGTGATTATTAATTATTGAAAAATGACCTGCAGATAGCTTTCTCCACTTCCTTCCCTCGGAGTGACCAACGCGTTCCGTCTAAACGTGCTCTTCAGTTTAGATGAGGTCATTTAGTTAAACGAACTCATATCTGCTCTTTAGATATCTCAGATACTGTGTTTCAACTTCCATCATCAAATGTCAGGAAAGGAAGAGGAGAGGACTTCCTTTATTATTTTATGAATATGAGCTCATTTAAAGCAGATCTAGAGTGATAATATCTATTTAAACACCTGTCTTAGTGAGAAATACTGGTAATACAGAAGGTTACATTTTGTCATGAGGTCGACAACAAGGATCAAGTCTCAGGAAACGTCATTTGCTGTTGGATGTAATCTGGAGAAAAGCCAACCCTGCGGCTTCGTCCCAAATGGTACACTATTCCTTATATAGTGCACTGCTTTGAACAGGGCCCATATTGCACAATAGGGTGCCATTTGGGACGAAGTCTGGTTTCCAGTGATTCCATTGAGTCTGACATCCTCCCTCACACCACTAAGATAATATAATAGGATCACTTGACAGGCATACACTCTCTGAAAAACAGCGTTCCAAAAGGGTTATTCGGCTGTCCCTATGGAATAACCCTTTGAAGAACCCTTTTAGGTTCCATGTAGAACTCTTTTGGGTTCCATGTAGAACCCTCTGTGAAAATGGTTCTACGTGGAACTGAAAAAGGTTCTACCTGGAACCAAAAGGGTTCTTCCATAGGGACAGCCGAAGAAGGTCCTCTATAGGTTCTAGATAGCATCCTTAGATAGCATCCTTTTTTTCTGAGTGTATGTTTCTGTGTTGAACCAATACTCAACCAGCCGTATCCCATGGGTCTCTCTGTATTCCAGTGTGGGGCTGGATGTTACTTCCTGGTTGGTCCATCCAGTAGGTCATGTGATTAGAATACTTAGTAAAATAAATACTTGTGGTTGTCTTGCTGTCTCCATCTCTCTCCATCCCTCCATCTCTCTCCATCCCTCCATCTCTCCATCCCTCCATCTCTCCATCCCTCCACTCCTGACAGTCACAGAACACAAGGGAGAGCAGTCTACTCCTCCTCCTCCTCCTCCTCCTCCTCCTCTTCCTCTTCCTCTTCCTCTCCGTCCTCATTAGCATAAAGCCCCGCCTCCCACCTCAGCGCCATGTTGCTTTTCCTGCGTGTGACGCGGGTGGCCTCCAGCACCTGGTAAACCAGACAACAGAACAACAACTCAATCAACAGGGAGTATGAACACGACCTATAGAGGACCTTCAGGTCTACTCACGCTATAGAGGACCTTCAGGTCTACTCACGCTATAGAGGACCTTCAGGTCTACTCACGCTATAGAGGACCTTCAGGTCTACTAACGCTATAGAGGACCTTCAGGTCTACTAACGCTATAGAGGACCTTCAGGTCTACTAACGCTATAGAGGACCTTCAGGTCTACTAACGCTATAGAGGACCTTCAGGTCTACTAACGCTATAGAGGACCTTCAGGTCTACTAACGCTATAGAGGACCTTCAGGTCTACTAACGCTATAGAGGACCTTCAGGTCTACTAACGCTATAGAGGACCTTCCAGGTCTACTAACGCTATAGAGGACCTTCAGGTCTACTAACGCTATAGAGGACCTTCAGGTCTACTAACGCTATAGAGGACCTTCAGGTCTACTAACGCTATAGAGGACCTTCAGGTCTACTAACGCTATAGAGGACCTTCAGGTCTACTAACGCTATAGAGGACCTTCAGGTCTACTCACGCTATAGAGGACCTTCAGGATCAGTTCTTTAATTAAGTGCTATCCTCTGGGCATCCAATGCACATCTTGTTGTATAGTTTTTTACCCAATTAAATTCGATTAAAAGTTATAATGAATTGAATTGAAGTTTCTGTTATAGTTGCTAGATTCAATTGGTATTACAGTATATAGGCTATTGTTTGTAGTTTTACCCATCTTTACTCACAGCCGCCATTATAACCACATTAACCCTGACCGTGGCAACTACACACAGGCTGACATGCACACCACCACAACAACAGGTTACCCAGGCGCTAAGACAGACTGCAGGAGGTGGGGAAGGAAAGGGGCATTCAGCCAAAATGTGTCTTCCACATTTAACCCAACCCCTCTGAATCAGAGAGGTGCATAGGGCTGCCTTAATCAACATCCACGGGAAGCAGTTGCAGGGTTAGCTGCCTTGCTCAAGGGCAGAACGTTTCACCTTGCCAGCTCGGGGATTTCAAACCAGCGACCTTACGGTTACTGGCCTAACGCTCTTAACCGCTAGGCTACCTAGCAGGCTAGCAGGGTTAATATAGCCAGTCCTACAGGTGGGAGAGGGAGAGAGGCAGCGAGGGGAACTATGCTGTCTTGGCGTTGCAGTGGGTCAGAGGTACAAGGTCAGAGGTCAGAGGCACCAGGAAGGAGCCATTGCGTTAGAGCAACATGTCTGAGTGCTGGTTGAATGCCAAATGGCACCCTATTCCCTATTTAGTGCACAACAAAAGTAGTGCACTATATTGTAGTGCACTAAATAGAGAATAGTGTCAGTGGTGTGTATTCATGGATGCCCCCAAATAAATAAAAACTTTATCTTTTGTCTCTCTGTGTTTCATAAATGTCCGTCAGTTGGCAAGAGGCTGAATGTATCTCACTGGAGAAAGCCTCTGAGTTAGCGAAACCCTCTGCCGCTGTATGTGTAGCCCATCTGATGCTGTCTGGTCAAATAGAGTGTGATAATGTGGCCGCCCGTAGCGTTGAATGCAAGGGACGCCAGCGAGCATTTGGCATCCCTTGACAATAAAGTATAAAATAATAGCCAATCGGCGTTGAGCTAAACTGAGTGAGCTCAACTGTGATTGGTCCTGGCGCACCAAAAAAAAGTATCAAGGGAAGCCAGCTTGGATTTGGCTTCACACCAATCACATCACATCAAGCCAAACGTCATTGACAGGAAAAACTTGAATTGTTGGGTTGTTGTCCTCCAGTGACTAGCTAGCTAGCTAAAATTGTCCCTTTCCTAAATTAGCCATGGATGGGGACAGGGATTTGGACTTTATTCTCCGTTCTGGCCAATGATTATAACGGCGATTCTGATCCACCCATTAATTCATACATTGGCCTGAGAGGATGGAACTGCACAAATACTGAACAGGGTACCATTTGGGACATACTGCACCACTACTGAACAGGGTACCATTTGGGACACACTGCACCACTACTGAACAGGGTACCATTTGGGACACACTGCACCACTACTGAACAGGGTACCATTTGGGACACACTGCACCACTACTGAACAGGGTACCATTTGGGACACACTGCACCACTACTGAACAGGGTACTATTTGGGACACAGCCAGTGAAATCAGATGGAAACACATATTAGATGCAATGCTCTTTCATCCCAGACTTCGTCTCTAGGTAGTAATGTCTCCTGATGCATTTGGTGTTCGAGTCATAGAAATAGAATCGCTAGAACGGTCATCCCCATTCAAGTTAATATAGACATTTTAGTTATTCTATATTTCTATGGTTGAGGTCATGCGAAGCCACAATGGACAACAAGACAAGCAACATGCAAGGCCACCAAGACAGCATGACACCCTATTCCCTATTTAGTGCACTACTTTTGACCAGAGCCCTGTGATACACACACATAACAGGAGAGCATGTGAAGCCTGTAAGCAGCAAGCAGAGCATTGGACAGGTAGATACCTCTGTAGTAACCTTCCTAGAGAGCATCAAACAGGCGTACTGACAGACAGACAGAGCAGACAGACAGAAGAGACAGACAGAGGAGACAGAGAGGAGACAGAGGAGAGACAGAGAGAAGACAGAGGAGACGGAGAGGAGACGGAGAAGAGACGGAGAAGAGACGGAGAAGAGACGGAGAAGACAGAGAGGAGACAGAGAGGAGACAGAGAGGAAACAGAGAAGACAGAGAGGAGACAGAGAGGAGGCAGAGAGGAGACAGAGAAGAGACAGAGAAGAGACAGAGAGGAGACAGAGAGGAGACAGAGAGGAGACAGAGAGGAAACAGAGAAGACAGAGAGGAGACAGAGAGGAAACAGAGAAGAGATAGAGAAGAGACAGAGGAGACAGAGGAGACAGAGAGGAAACAGAGGAGACAGAGAGGAGACAGAGAGGAGACAGAGAGGAAACAGAGAAGAGATAGAGAAGAGACAGAGGAGACAGAGGAGACAGAGAGGAGACGGAGAGGAGACGGAGAGGAGATAGAGAGGAGACAGAGAAGAGACAGAGAAGACAGAGAAGACAGAGAAGACAGAGAAGAGACAGAGAGGAAACAGAGAAGAGATAGAGAAGAGACAGAGGAGACAGAGGAGACAGAGAGGAGACGGATAGGAGACGGAGAGGAGACGGAGAGGAGACAGAGGAGACAGAGGAGACAGAGAGGAGACGGAGAGGAGATAGAGAGGAGATAGAGAGGAGTCAGAGAAGAGACAGAGAAGACAGAGAAGACAGAGAAGAGACAGAGAGGAAACAGAGAAGAGATAGAGAAGAGACAGAGGAGACAGAGGAGACAGAGAGGAGACGGAGAGGAGACAGAGAGGAGACAGAGAGGAGACAGAGAGGAGACAGAGGAGACAGAGAGGAGACGGAGAGGAGACGGAGAGGAGATAGAGAGGAGACAGAGAAGAGACAGAGAAGACAGAGAAGACAGAGAAGAGACAGAGAGGAAACAGAGAAGAGATAGAGAAGAGACAGAGGAGACAGAGGAGACAGAGAGGAGACGGAGAGGAGACGGAGAGGAGACGGAGAGGAGACAGAGGAGACAGAGAGGAGACGGAGAGGAGATGGAGAGGAGATAGAGAGGAGACAGAGAAGAGACAGAGAAGACAGAGAAGACAGAGAAGAGACAGAGAGGAAACAGAGAAGAGATAGAGAAGAGACAGAGGAGACAGAGGAGACAGAGAGGAGACGGATAGGAGACGGAGCGGAGACACAGAGGTAACAGAGAGGATATAGACAGACAGAGAGGAAACATTAGAGGGACACCATGAAATAAAGAATAACAACAGTGATAAAGCATTCCTTGTCCCAAATGGCACCCTATTCCCTACTAGTGTACTACTTTGACCAGGGCCCATACCACTGGGGAGAAAAGTAGTGCACTATGTAGGGAATAGGTTGTCATTTGAGACTCCGGTACAGTCGTTCCTTTTCACAGGGATATAAAACTGTTTCTACACTGCTTCTAAGCATCTATTGTTTAACGATGATTAGAGTAAAAGTTGTTACCACAAATTCACTAGCAGCTATCCATACTCAAGAGGCTCCACAGCCCACAAACTGCTAGTACAATTTAGAGTTTTTGTAAAATGATCATATTAAGTCAATATGTCGTTATATTGAGGGGGAAATCCATTACGTTCATGCTGATTATATTGTAAATAGTCCCTTTTTCTTTTAGTTTCAATTCACTTCCTTTTCACAGGAAAGCCCCTGTGTCACAACACAGAGATCATGTAACAGGAAGAGAAAATGACCTCCCTGTTACTGACTCAGTGAGGAGAGGATGTCTGCATCCCAAACGATGTTTTAATATTTTTTTTTTTTACATTTTAGTCATTTAGCAGACGCTCTTATCCAGAACGACTTACAGTAGAGCGCATACATTTTCATACTTTTTCCCTCCGTACTTTCCCCCGTGGGAATCAAACCCACAACCCTGGCATTGCAAGCGCCAAGCGTCATGCTCTACCAACTACCAACAGAGCCTTTGGAAAGTATTCAGACCCCTTGACTTTTTCCACATTTTGTTACATTACAGCCTTATTCTGAAATGGATTAAATTGTTTTTTCCCCTCATCAATCTAGACACAATACCCCATAATGACAAAGTAAAAACAGGTTTGCAAATGTATTAAAAATAAAAAAGACTCTTTACTCAGTACTTTGTTGAAGCACCTTTGGCAGCGATTACAGCCTCGAGTCTTCTTGGGTATGACGCTACAAGCTTGGCACACCTGTATTTGGGGAGTTTCTCCCATTCTTCTCTGCAGATCATTTCAAGCTCTGTCAGGTTGGATGGGGAGCGTCGCTGCACAGCTATTTTCAGGTCTCTCCAGAGATGTTAGATCGGGTTCAAGTCCGGGCTCTGGCTGGGCCACTCAAGGACATTCAGAGACTTGTCCTGAAGCCACTCCTGCGTTGGCTTGTGGCCTCCTGTATCTCAGTTGGTAGAGCATGGCGCTTGCAACGGCAGGGTTGTGGGTTCGATTCCCACGGGGGGCCTGTATGAAAAATGTATGCACTCACTAACTGTAAGTCGCTCTGGATAAGAGCGTCTGCTAAATTACTAAAATGTAAAATGTCTTGGCTGTGTGCTTAGGGTCGTTGTCCTGTTGGAAGGTGAACCTTCAGCCAGTCTGAGGTCCTGAGCGCTCTGGAGCAGGTTTTTATCAAGGAGCTCTCTGTACTTTGCTCCGTTCATCTTTCCCTCGATCCTGACTGGTCTCCCAGTCCCTGCCACTGAAAAACATCCCCACAGCATGATGCTGCCACCACCGTGCTTCACCGTAGGGATGGTGCCAGGTTTCCTACAGACGTGACGCTTGGCATTCAGGCCAAAGAGTTCAATCTTGGTTTCATCAGAACAGAGTACTTGTTTCTGATGGTCTGAGAGTCCTTTAGGTGCCTTTTGGCAAACTCCAAGCGGGCTGTCATGTGCCTTTTACTGAGGAGTGGCTTCCGTCTGGAAGGTTCTCCCATCTCCACAGAGGAACTCTGGAGCTCCTTCAGAGTGAGCATCGGGTTCTTGCTCACCTCCCTGACCAAGGCCCTTCTCCCCCGATTGCTCAGTTTGGCAGGGCGGCCAGCTCTAGGAAGAGTCTTGGTGGTTCCAAACTTCTTCCATTTAAGAATGATGGAGGCCACTGTGTTCTTGGGGACCGTCAATGCTGCAGAAATGTTTTGGATACCCTTCCCCAGATCTGTGCAATTCCTTCAACCTCATGGCTTGGTTTTTGCTCTGACATGCACTGTCAACGGTGGGACTTTATATAGACAGGTGTGTGCC